>NC_060269.1:147514709-147814709 GCF_021613505.1 Equus quagga | reverse complement strand
TGATGAGTTTAGCACAAACCTGAAGCCAATGTCCAGCAAGGAGAGCAGGAGGAAGGAAAATGATAGAGCATCTCACTGAAACTCACTAATGACTCATTGCACCAATATACCACTGCACCAAAAATTAATATGTTATGACCAAGTTGTATTTAACCTAGAAGTTCAAGTTTTGTTTAACATTAGAAACTTCATTAACATAAATCATTACATTAACAGAAGGGGAAGGAAAAATATATAGTCATCTCAATAAATAAAAAAAATTGATTAAAGTTAATACTTACTTGTAATTAAAAAAAAAAAAAAGACTCTTGGTAGCCTAGTCTTTAACTTGATTATTGGAAGCCTACCAAAATGTGAAAGAAACCTCATGATTTGTGCTGAAGCATCGAAAGCATTCCCTTTAAGAGCAAGGATGCTCACTGTCACCATGTTAATTTATCATTGTTTTGGAGGCCCTAAGCAGTGCTGCCAGACAAGAAAAAAAAGCATAAAAAATGGAAAAGAAGAAATAAAATTCAGTTATTTACAGATGATATCATCCACAAGGCAAACCCGAAAGAATAAATGGACAAAGATTAGAATTGATGAAACATTTAGCAAGCGTACTGTATACAACATTTATAAAAGCATATGCACCAACAAACACAAAACTATGAAGTTTTGATATCTTAACATTTACACTATCATTAAAATATGTAAAGTGCCTAGAAACAATTCTCTCAAAAGATATTAGGTTTCAGTCCTTCAGGAAGAAAATTATAAAACATTATAGAATTATGTTGAAGTTTTTTCTGTCTTCCTGAAGATATATAACATGTTCATGAACTAGAAAACTCAGTATCATAAAGATACCATTTCTTTTCAAAGTTATCTATAGATTCAAAGTAGTTCCAATCAAAATCCCAAAAGGTTGTGTGTGTGTGTGTGTGTGTGTGTGTATTGACAAAGTGATCCTCATGTTTACATTAAATAGTAAACATTCAAAAGCCAATTCATTGATGAAGTACAAGCTGGATGATGTAAATTCCCCGATACCATGAATTACTATAAAGTTATAATAATTAGGACTTGTGTAATTAACATGGGGTAGATACTTTAATCATGGCACAGAAGAGAAAGCCCAGAAAAAGATCCACCCGCATAAGGAAACTTGGTGTATGACTGAGCTGGCATTGCACATCAGTGCAGAAGGGAGAGACTTTTTAATATATGCTGCTGAGTAAATTGTTTATCTGTATGAATAAAACAATGATCCCCCATACTTCACACCATACACAAATTAATCAACTCAAGGAAGATTAAGGGCCTAAAAGTGAGAGGCAAATTTTATGATGTTGGACTTCAATATAGGAAGCTATCTTAATGATCTCAGGGTAAGGAAAGTTTCTTTAAACAATACACAAAATCAACAAATCAGAAAGAAAAGTTTGCTATGCTCAACTGCCTCAAAATTATGGTCACCAAAAGAAAACATCAAAAGAGAAGGAAAACTCAAGTCAAAAACTGGGAAAAGAGTACAGAATAAATAAAAGCTCATACAAATCAATATGCAAAAGACAAAAAGCCTGACAGAAAAATGAAAAGAAGATTTGAACAAGCACTGTGTGCAGATGAGAGGGAGACAATGGCTAGTAAGTGTCTGAAAAGATGCTTAACCACATGTGAGGTCAACAAGGGTAAATTAAAACCACCTGCCAGTGTGGTAAAAATTAAAACTGCCTGATGGAGGGTTGATGAGGTCATGAAGCAACTGGGTCACTTACACACACTCGTGGGAGTGTAAAATGGCCTGGTGACTTTGGAAACTGTGACATTTTGTCTAGTGAAGTTGGAGGTACGCATGCTCTGTGCCCCAGAGACTTCAGTCCTGAGAATATACCTCTGTATAAAGAGACTCTTGAATATATGCTCCAAGACACAAACTGGATTGGTTTCAGTATTGAATTAGCAGGAAGTTTAGTGAGCCTGTTAGGTTTTGGATAGAGATTAGTGCGACTAAGTTCTTAGTAGCAGTGGTATGAGCAAAATCTGGAAAACAACCCAAAGGTCTATTGACTGGACAATGGATAAATAAATAGTAGTGTATGCACATAAGGAAATATTATATAGCCATGAAATTGAAGGGATCATGGCCCTCCACTACATGGAGCATCTTTGGAATGTAAATTGGGGCAGTCATAAAACAGACTGTAGAACAATAATAGCTCACACGTATATAGCCCACCCTATATTCCAGGCACTGTTTTAAATGAGTTATACAAATAAGCTTATTTAGTCTTCAGAAGAAAGCTATGAAGTCAGCACTATTAGTGTTTCCGTTTTCCAGGGAAGTTTACTAACTTGCTAAAGATCTCACAGCTCATGTCTGGTAGAACCAGTTGTTAAAAACCAGGTATTCTGGGCACAAAATATCCCCTGTAGTATGATTCTTTTGGCTTAAAGTTCAAAAACAAGCAAATTAAACAAATTATTTTTAATGATACAAACATACATGATAAAATTAAAAATAAAGTGAATGATTAACACAAAATTCAGGGCAGTTGTTCCCTGTGGGGGGTGAGGAGCTGTGATCAGAGAAGGGTGAATGAAACTTCAAAAATAATGATATGGTTTAAAAATGGGGAATGAGTGCACATATCTGAACTGTTTTATTGTTCTTTATAGCTTATGCATAGCTTATGGCTATTCTTTTGTTTCTAATCAATATTCAAAGCAACTGAAGAAAATAAAGGAAGAGAATGAAACCTTGCTGAAGATGGCAGAGAAAGATTTCATGTTCCTTCCTCATAAAATTTCCTGGATCTCTGCTGATAGAATCCTTAGAAAAGTCCACAGAAGCTGACCTGGATGTAGAATTCTATTATTCAAAGAATTTTTGTTCAAACGACAATGGCAACAAATGGCAGCGCAAACTCCTCTAATTGCAGCCTATCCAAAAGGCAACATGGCAGGGGAGCAAAACCCATCCTGCCCAAATGGGATTTTCAACATTGCAACTCAAATTCAGGCCTTGATCCTCCTTCTGATTACAGATCACGATTTCTTTTCCCCACCGATAAAGACATATGGGAAATAGAATTCTACTATCCATCATATGCAGTCAAGAAATTCTCTGTCCAATTACTTAGAATCAGTTTTTAAGCAACATAATTCAGTTTCTCAGTCAATTTAATGTTACCCTTTATGTTAAATCCTAGTCGAGCTTTCCCAGCTGCTGTGACTTCTTAAGAAAGTCTCTCTCTGCTCTCTCCTCCATTTGCTGCCCGGTAACATCCCATCGTTCCCCCAGCTCAGCTCGCTGTCACCTCGTCTGTAAAGATGTCTCTTCTAGTACCACCACACCTCGCCCCAAGATTTGCTCCCAAACAGAATAACCCCTCACTCCTCTGTGTCCCCTCAGCACTTTGCACACACTTGGAACAAAGGACACCTTACTAGCCCCCCGCTCACCCACAATTAGTTGTTTACCGCCATTCTCATCCAGAATGAATGTTCTTCAAAGTGAGATATCAAGCCACACAAATCTCTAAATTGTATCCTGAACATCTAACAGCAAAGGGTCCTGCATGAAGTAATAATTGCGATGATGATAAAAATAGCAGACAATATCTGTCTAGTCATCTCTTGCTGCATAACACGCCAGTCCAAAGCCGTGGCTTTGAAACAATGACTTATTTTTACCTCTTCTGCTTCTCAGCTGGATGGGTTCCTCTTCGGGTCTGTCAAGCTGTTGCATTCAGCTGGTTATCTCAAGGCTGGACTGGGCTGAGTGCCCAAGACGGCTTCTTTTTTCTTTTTTTTTTTAAAGATTTTATTCTTTCCTTTTTCTCCCCAAAGCCCCCCGGTACATAGTTGTATATTCTTTGTTGTGGGTCCTTCTAGTTGTGGCATGTGGGACGCTGCCTCAGCGTGGTTTGATGAGCAGTGTCATGTCCGCGCCCAGGATTTGAACCAACGAAACACTGGGCAGCCTGCAGCGGAGCACGCGAACTTAACCGCTCGGCCACGGGGCCAGCCCCCCAAGACGGCTTCTTAACTCTCCTGTCAGATGCCTGACATGCCTCAGCCTCCCTGTCTCTCCATGAGGCTGTCGCCCCCGGGCGTCTCCACATGGCCTGGGCTTCTCACAGCATGGCCATCATAGCTGGATTCCAAAGGCAGGAAGCAGAGTTGTCTGGCTGTTAAATCCTGTGCCCAGACTCGGCACAGTGATCTTTCTGTCACAGTCTCTTGGTCAATACTATCAGAGGCGCAGGCAAGTTAAAGGAGGTAGAGAAGCAAATACTCCTCTGAATGGGGAGGGTCCCGGTCACACTGCACTAAGGCGTGTGGGATGGGAGATATTTTGGCCATCTTTGGAAAATACAGTGTGCTACAACATCTATGGAATGTTCCCTGGGTGCCAGATAGTTTGCTAAACCCACTGCATACATTGTCACTTAATCTTCTCAGCAATCCTTCGAAATAGTTACTATTTCCATCTAATACATAAAGAAAATGAGGCTCAGAGAGGCTAAATAATTGCCTAAAATGTCACAGCTGGTGAGTGGCAGAGCTGATATTCCCATCAGATCACATCAGAGCCCACCCTCTGCATCACTGAAGTATTTGGTCTCCTCACCATGGGAGCTAAATAAATGTTTGACTTTAATATCTCCTTTTTTGGATTAACTCAACAGAATTATTTTTAAGCTCTTAAAATATATATTTTAATCTCCTCCCCATCCCCAAGTAATAGAGAAGAATGGAAGGAAAGAATGGAGAACCAAGCAGGAGACACTCATAATTTTCTACTTGATATTTAGCCTGTGATCAAAACTCCCTTGCTCTTGCTTATGACTTTGTCTTTCTTCACCAGGAATTTTGAAATTCTAGGGAGCCAGGCCTCCAGGAAATCCTTTTTTCTCTTTCCAATGGGCACATTTTCCAGGACTTCCTAATATTGGCCCCAAATCATATCCATCCAAAACTTTTGGAAATCTTTTCACCTTTTGGGTTTCATGTGCATTTGGATATGACCAAAGGTTTTTATGCAGTCAACTTTCTTCTCTTCCTTTATCTTATCTGTGGGGAAATGTTGGGTATATGTTAGATAGAATATGCAAGTGACTGGTGGTTTGGCCTTCACAGAGTATCCAACCACACATGCTGGGCCTCACTTCCGCTTTCTCTGCACATTTATGTAAGCAATGCTATGTGATCATTATAGACTGCTATTGTGGGTCAGGGTCTCCAAACATTGGTCTGGCTCATAAGACTCCCTGGAGTGGCTGGTTTTGCTTATTAACAGGTAATAAAACACAAAATCTTAACATTTGGACAGGGATATATTAATAGAGCTTGTCAAATTAGTTCATGAGTTGTGTCGTTTTCTAGCAGTGGAAGAATATAAAATATGAGATGCCTAAGTTGATGGGACATTGCATTGCTATAAAAATGACTTTAATAACATTGGAAAATACTTATGATATATTAACGTTAAAAGACAAAATAAGATGCATAATTGTATAAGAAAGACTAAAAGGAAAAATATTCAATAATTTTGACCACTTTTCAGTGGTTTGATTAGTGGCAGTATTTCTTTACATATATATTTTTTGTATTTTTAAATTTTCTACAATAAGTTTACATTATTTGTGTGATAGGAATAAACTCAAATATTAAAGTAAGTCACAGTTTCCGTTATTCTTTGTGACATTTTTAAAGACCATAATCATGAGAAGTTCAACCTTGTGGATAGTTGGCAGGAGACTAAGTTTGTTCAGCTGAACGTTTCCCATGTGGCTGAAAGCAAGTGAAGTCAGCTAGCTCCATCACCAGCTGGCAATGTTGCCATTAAGAGAGAAGGAAGGCTATCTGAAAATCCCCTGTTCTTTCATCACCACCCATCTTCATGAATCTCAGGCCAACCACACCTGCTGCTCCTGCAAAGTTCTCGCTGGCCATGTCTACAACCTCTGGCAAACTCTCACCCTGTATCTCAGCCATGCTCTCTCACAGCTTGCATCTTTTTAATTACCAGCCAACCACGAAGAGGAATCCTAGCTATGTGACTGATAGCACTAGTGGACAGGTCTGGTTGGCCCAAATGTTGGTTCGTAATTACTTCTGGGTAACTAGGAAGGCAGTCCATGCTGGCTACTCTGCTGGGTGCAAGACTCTGATCTCAGGATGCCAAAATTGCTGCTTCTCGTTTACCCAAGATTCGGTGGAATTTACACTTATCAATTCCTGCAAATCAAAATGAAGTTGCTCCCTGAGACTGAAGGCAGGGCTTGTTCACATATATCATGAAGGAAAATAATGACCTGAAGTTACAGTGAGTTTTATCATGCGTACATATAAGGGGAAACATCGTTTATTGGGCATCTCCTGTGTATCAGCCATTGAGCTGGGCCCTTTTGAGAAGAGCTGATATCCACCCCCAGCTAGTGACTGAGTGGACTTTAGCATACAAGCTTTCAAAGAGATAATATTCCTCTAATAAGCAAAACACTCATTCAGTTGCGTGATGTGTCCCTGATGAGAAATACGCAAGATGATGTTCTTAATCATTGTGAAGCAGTTCAATATGGCACAAAGATCATGGATTTTGGAGTCAGAGAGATGTGGCTTTAACTCTGGACCCTGAATTTGGGAAAACTTTTATCCCAAGCTGGGGGGTGGGTCTCATGTGACAACATGGGAAGGGTGTTTTAGTGCTCAGTAGCCAGACAGCCAAACACAGATCAACATGCAAAAATGACTAGCAGAGTGACTGTCCTATAGGAGACGGTCAACAATTTTTTACTCACTTTACCCTTTCATTCTCTAACTAGACAGTGAATTCAAGTGAGAAAAGTATTGCAGGAGAGTGTGGTTATTTTGCTAAGCAATGAGGTCAACGATTAACATTGACTTGAAGCTGGCCTTGTTGATGTCAATACACAGAGGAACTTTCTGACACTTTCTAAACTCCCTGTCTCAGAAGGTGGTGAGCTCTTTATCCTAAGAGTATTCAAGAAGAGTCTCGATTTGATCTCACAAGGCTATTGCTATGGGGTTTACAACCATGTGTGGAAGCTTGAATTCCAACCTCTAAGATTTTCTCTAGCTCTAAAACTCTATTTATCATTAAAATCTATTTTGTTTATCATTAAAATTCTTCCCCAAATAAACAAACATGAAAGCCAAGTTCCCTGATGCAAGAGAAGCAATACCAGGTTATTGTCAGATAATTTGATTGACCCTGGGTGCCTCTGTAATAAGACACCATCACAGTATAATTGTGTTACATGTGACAGGACACACAGTACTGCATGCTGGGGACCATGGTGACACAGCCTACTCTAATACTCCTAGAGCATAAAGTATCAAGTTTAATCTTGGCCATAAAACTGCCTCATAAAACTTTACAGTAACAATGGAAATGTTCAACACCAAGGTCAAGATAAAATAAACCACTGGATAAAATATAGGTCCACCATTCTTTATCCAAATTCCTTAGGACTAGGAATTCAGAATATTTTGGGTTTTAGAACAGGAATATTGTGCTTGTACTGAATAATATGTAATATCATTGTTGTTACAAAGTGGATACTTTGGGGGCGCTTGCTCTCCCGACAGTGCCCAATCCGGGATGTTCAAGAGCATCTTCCTCTCGAGTTCCCAAAGCGGCCTGGCCGGGTGCAGGGCGTCTGCTTGCTGGAAAGGGGCTCAAAGCAGTCACTCTAGTGGCCTCTGTCTCTTCCCAAGCACTCAGAACCGCAGCACAAAGTTCTTATCAGTTCTTTGCAGAATGATGAAGAGATACTGGAAACCAACCCTAAGACCCCTTTATCCCGCCCTGATGGCGTGATGGGGCAGCGGGCAGGTCTGCTCACATCTCTCTGACAGCACCAATGGGCTCTGAGGAAGCAACCCTTAGGTACTATTTTTATTGATAGGAAAGCTGAAAGATTTGTTGCAAAAAAAGTGAATGTGAAATAGCCTGCTCACTTCAGAGCAATTTAGAATCATGACATCCGGACTCCTTCGCATTTGTGGAACTCTCCCATCACTTTCTACACAATACTAAAATGATTTGCTTAACTTATGGCTAACGTTCTTTGAGGGCAGGGACTGAATCTTATTCATCTTTATGAGGGAGGCACCTAGTCCAGTGCCCAGCAGTGTATACTCAGTACATGCTTTTGACTGAACTGATGCATTTATAGGCAATACTTGTGCGTATACTTATATTGCGTGTATACACATATATGCATATATGTAGATATGTATACATATATGTGCACATATGTGTGTATGTATAATCTATCTCTGATTGTTCATTTGTGTTTATTCATTCATTCATTGTAAAGGTGCCCGATGGGAGATGGTAAGAAATTAGCTGTCATTACAAAGGCCATTTAGAATTCCAGGTTATAAAACTGTAAGGAATGCCAGGTTATAGAATTGTAAGACACCTCAAATCAGCATTTTGCAGCCCCAGCTGCAGACTAGACTCAGTTGTGTGTTAAAAGAAAGTTCCATTGTCCAGGTGTTCTGATTTCTCTGGTCTGGGGAAGGACACTGAAACGGCTTTTTGTTGAGAGCCTCCTTGATGATTCTAATGCTCAGTCAGGTTTAAAATCTACTGGTTTGAATTAACTGGGTTAATGATTTTCACAAAGGAAGGAGTGCTCCCCTGAAGGCATAGCAGAACAAAACCCTCTGTGTGTGTGTGTGTGAAGGAGGGTCATAAATTTCCAAACTACACTCACGCAATGTCTGACATGTGGCTGCCTTCTCCCAGTCATATCTTGGCGAATATTGTAGATACTTCTTGAATATTCCAGAAAGGAGCCAGTGCTGAGAACCACTGTTCTAGTCCAGTGCTTCTCAAACTTTAATGTGGCTAGATCAACTGGGGATCTTGTGAAAGTACAGATTCTGATGCAGCATCCTGAGAGGAGGAAACCAACGTTTATGAAGTTATGATGATTTGGTCTGTTCTCTAGGCTATGTATTGGCAGCTTCTTATCTGACATGACTCTAAGGCTGAAATCACAAAGCTATCCTTTGGAAAACTTGATGAGAAGCAATTGCCAACTGTCTGGTGAAAACCAAAGGTAGTGAAGTCCCCAGAAGGGACATATCCTCCTCTTTATAGGGGAGACCTTTGGCACAGGGTGGGATCACAGACAGAAATTAAAGCAGGGATGAAGGTCAGGACTGTCAACCACAAAGCCAGATGGAAGCTCACAGCAAATATCGCTGGGATTGTCAAAGTAACCCTGCATTGCCCCCAAAGAGGGATGGGGGTCTGAAAATAAAGCCTGCCATAGGGGGTTGAATGGTGGCCCTAAAATATGTCCCCATCCAAATCCCTGGCAGTGGTGAATGTGACTCTATTCGGAAAAAGAGTCTTTGCACATGTAATTAAGTTAAGGATCTTGAGATGAAATTATCCTGGATTATGCATGTGGGTCCTAAATCCAATGACAAATGTCCTCATAAGAAAAAGGCAAGTGAGGGGCCAGCCCCGTGGTGCAGTGGTTAAGTGCGCACGTTCCGCTTTTCGGCGGCCTGGGGTTCGCCAGTTCAGATCCCGGGTGCGGAGATGGTACCGCTTGGCACACCATGCTGTAGCAGGCGTCCCACATATAAAGTAGAGGAAGATGGGCACGAATGTTAGCTCAGGGCCAGGCTTCCTCAGCAAAAGGAGGAGGACTGGCAGTAGTTAGCTCAGGGCTAATCTTCCTCAAAAAAAAAAAAAAGAAAAAGACAAGGGAGATTTGAGACAGGCAGAAGAAGAGAAGGCACAGGCACAGAGCAGAAGGCCATGTGAAGATGGAGGCAGAGATGGAGGGAGGCAGAGATGGAGGGACGCAGCCATGAGCCTGGGGACTCCTGGAGCCACCAGCAGCTGGAGGAGGTAAGGAAGGATTCTCCCCTGGAGCCTTAGAAGAGGGCACAGACCAACCCACACTTGATTTGGGACTTCTAACCCCCAGAACTGTGACAGAATACATTATTGGTTGTCTGGACCACGCAGTTGTGGTCATTATTCTGGCAGCCCTTGGAGACTAATGCACCTGCCCTGCTGTTGATTCAAACACCACACACCACTTATTTGATTATCTTATAATGAGGCGGCTGTCTGCCACATTCATCGCCGATCATAACTGTGGGTCTGAGAATTCACCCTCTTGTTGTGTGACCCCAGATCAGCCAGCTCTCTAAACTACACTTGCCTTACCTCCCCAGCTTGTGCCTTCCCCAGTTTCCCGCAGTGGTGGGATAAACAGAAGGAGCACTGGATTTGGAGTCAGACAGACTTGCATTCCAGCCTCAGCTCTGTCAGCACTCTCTGTGCTACCTCAGACAAGTCACTTAGACAAGGAAGTTGATGCTCAGAGAAGTTCATGGTGCCTGCCGTCCAACCCCACTGTAGGATCAAAGAGAAGCGTGTCTGAGCACCTCGCATGGAGGACATACTCCCTAAGTTAGGTTCCGGGTCAGGAGAGCAGCCCATCTGTGAACAGTGCACCAGGGAGCTTTGGCTCCACTTCTCGTGGCAAGAGGAAAAGCACCAGCTCCAGCTTCCCCATCCCGTGGGCCTGGCTCTGTGTCAGGTCGGCCCACCTTGACACCCGTGGGCATCTGTGGGTAGCCGTGATGCTGGGGCTGCTGCCTCCATGTCACTCTGGACAGCAGCCCTGTACCCAGGGCCCACCTGTGAGATGCAAGTGTAACCCGGTTACCCTGTGCTGTCCTCCAGGTTCTCTCCAGGACCAGAGATCCACCCAGAAACCAGGCAGGCCCCAAGCGAGATCCTGCTTTCTAGAGGGAGGGTGAAGTACTTTTCAAATATCCAGAGGGTTAGGCAACTTCCAAAATATTATACAGCTGTAAACTGATGGAGCAAGGGATCTCCACACAGTCTGCCTGACTCAGAAACCCATGTTCTTTCTCCCACCATCCCCCTGCTTCTCATTTCCCACAGAGGAGAATAACAGTGCTATCTTGCCAATTGGCAAAACAAAGCAAATAAATAGACGAGTAGATTGATTTTAAAATTAGTACACCAAATTTTCTCAATTTAAAGGTCTCTTTTTTCACTATAAATATTTCTTACACTTGGAGGCCTGCTATCATTTTACTGTGTTAATAGACATCAGGAGCGGGATAGATTTTTTGCTGAACCAGATACACATGTGGATATCCTAAAGGGACCACACGACCCATGCTAGGTGCTCCACAAAGAGAAAGTTGAGTTCCAGGTTCTCGGTGTGGGAACAAGTGTGTGAACCATTGCTCTTTTAGATCTGCCTTCACACACCAGGGTGTGGAGGGATGGATGGTATTTCCGGGTGCCCGTCTGGCATTCTGGTGCTGGGGTATCTCGCCCCTGCCCCAACCACACACCCATCCTGGGCGAGAACAAGTGGCCTGTCCACAAAAACCCACTGTTACTGGAAAAGGCATTCTCTGAACACTGACGCGCATACCCTCAACCCCGGCCTCTCAGGCTCGGCCTTGAAACTGGACATGCCCTCCCCGTTGGGGGGCACATTGGCATCATTCCTTAGTTCATATGCCAGGATCTGACTCCTGTTCCCACTAGCAGATGGGAGATTTGAGCTCACAGGGGCGTTGAGGTACTTACTGCCTGTTCATAGTTCTTGGCTCCCGGCAAATAAGAGGGATCTTCAACTCAGCCTGTGGAAACAAAAGCAAACTCGTTACTGGGCCTTCACATCATGTTTTAATTCTGGTGAACATGCTACTGTCGTTTCTTGTTAAAATAGGATACCGGTGCCGGCTCAGAGGAAATGACGGAAAGAGAATCAATCCAGGTCAATAATTGGTTTATTTCTGGAGCAGAGTGGGGGAGGGGACTTTCCCCTGATATGCTGTCCTCTTTCTGTCAGCATTCATCCCATCTGCCCTGAGGAGCTCAGCAAACTTATCCTGAGCCCGGTTTTCCCTGGTGTGCAATTGTGCGCTTCCCCTGGGCACCCGGGGCACGTTAGCCCAGGCTTGCTGGCTCTGCTCAGGGGCGTTCACGCATGCGCAGGAGAAGGCATGCTTCTCCTTTCAAAGTGTGACTTTGCCATGAAATATTTATTGGGAGTTACATTTATATACCGCTTCACATAGGACACAGCATTTTATTTGTGGCTTGTATTCACCCACGTAGGAGAGATCATTAGCCCAATTTACCACACAAATTAGCAGTGGAGACCCTGGGAGCATTTAATAGGGGCTTTCCATCAACGATTGCATTTAATCTACACAAAGGCCCTGGGAGGGATAAAGCATATTACTCACAGTATCACTTGGGGTTCCAGCAAGAAACAGGGGTCCCCTCAAATTGGGTAATTTGAGTTTAATAAAGAGACCACTTAAAAGGCGTGGACAGAGTGGAGGGAATTCACAAAGAACAGTGGAGGACCTGGGGGTGCTGTGACCGTGCCTGGGCCTGGAGGGGTCAGGGAGGCCAGAGGTCACTGGGACCCAGAGACAGGGCCGATGGAGAGAGAACTGTGGCTTCCAGTTGAGGGACCTGCAGGGAGGGAGCTGTGGTGGCGGGGGGTGGGTGGTGAAAATCCCCATCTCACGTTCCTCCTGCCCTGAATCTCCTGCTGCTTTCTCCTACTGGACAAACTCAACAAGGAGCCAAGGCTGAGGAGCCACTGACATGGTTTCCATCCATCGGCCTCCTGGGGCTCCCGGTTGAGTGTAGCAGGTTAGAGAGCGGATTTCACTGTTAGAGAGAACTAGGCTCAGGAAGGTTAAATCATGTGCCCAAGATCCCTTATCTGCAATAAGAGCCCAGATCCACAGGACTCAAAAATTCCATTTCCTAGCCAGTCACTAAACTGCACCCCACTGAGCTTTAGGCACTTCTAGATCATTCTGCCATCCATCTGTCCATCCATTCATCCACCCATCTATCCAACTGCCATTTACTGAAAACTTACTTGGTACAACTATTGTGGCCAATAAGACACAGCCCCTGCCCTCAAGGCACTCCTAAAGCTCAGTATGATACAGATTCTGCATCCCTCTATGACGGCTGTTAGCAAAGGGCTTTGTAAAAACAGATGCATAAGAAACAAAACAAAACAAATCCAAGTTCTGCCTTGGAGAGCCAGGGGAATCTTCATAAAGGAGAGAATACTTGAGCTGGGTCTTGCAGAATAAGTCTGTGTCTTCTGGGCTTAGAATTAGGAAAGGTGTTCTGGGCAGGTGGAGTGCTAGGTGCAAAGGTGTGAAGATGTTAGATTGCATAGTGTGCCCGAGAGGCTTTGTACAGCCTGGTGGGACCACAGAGGTCAGCAGCTTGATGTTGGTCATATGTGAAAATGAATTTTTTAAGTTTTCAAGACTATCAAGTATCACGCATGAGAAAAGAAGAGATTTGGACTTGAGCTGTGTGCTCTTGGACCAGTAACTGCAGGAAAGTGACTAAAGAACTAGGACTGACTCCAGGTCCTCAGACGCCACGTGTATTACCCCACAGCCACATCCTCCATCTGATGCTTCTAGGTCAGTGAATGACAGCAGGGAAAGGGGAGGTGGCTATTAGGCTCTCGTTCACCGACAGTCCTCTCTGGATGCTGTGTGAAGTGTCTAGTTCGTGGCCTCTTTGGAAGTTGTCTCTTCCATAGTGGTGGGGAAGAGAACTCAAATATATTCGTCAATATAATACAAACAATGCACATCAAATGCTGGGAGATTCTTGGACTGGAAATTGAGGGACTCCATTCAGTTCCAGTGCTGTCATTAACTAGCTGTGTGCCATTGTGGGAGCACTTCATCTCTCCTCATTTATAAATAATGATGTCCTTATCTTTCTTTTACTGTATTGTTTTAAGTGTGAAATAAGCTGATGCATCTGAAAATGTCTTGCAAACTATAAAATGTTGTGGAAATATGAATATACAATTACTTGCATAACCTTGTAAGGTTTGCAAGTTGCTTTAACATCAGTCATGTTATGTTTGGGTATCTAGGGTTATCGACACTGAGTTTTAGATTATATCAATATTTAAAGGAATTAAATTACTTGATTATGGTCATGCAGGACAAATTTGTATCGCCCTTCCCCACTTTGAGAGCATCTACCACTTAAATATCTTGCTTATACAATCGCTTCATTCCTCTGAGTGCATTAACCGGCAGTGCTGAAGGAGCGCTGACAGGGGATAAAATAAGTTGATCGTTATGGAGGGCTCCATATGCTCCTGGCCCGCGGCTAGCTCTTACAGACGGGGTGAAGGGATCACAAGGTGCAGGGCTGTCCCCTCCAAGGCAGTAAGCCTTGGATCCGAGGCCTGGGGAGGTGGTCAGGGAAGCTGCCTTTCAGGCCTGCTCCCATGGTAGACTGTGCAGCATTGAACAGAACACTGGGACATTCTGGGCTTCAATTTTTTCGCCTGAAAAACGAGCAGGTTGGGCCCAATACATCTCTTCCAGCTCAAAGATTTCATTAAAAAGTACTATTTAAAAAACTACAATTCATCCATATTTGATGACAAAAAGTGGTTTCAAAAAGTTGAGAAATCTGTTATTATGTTTCTCATACTTTATTGTCTTCCCTAATAGAACTCCCTCCATAGCGCTAACACAGAGGACAACAGGGAGGGGCAGGAGGGGCCTGCGAGGAATCCTTAACTTTTGCCTTATATGTAAACCTTTGTAAGTTATTTGATTTGTAACATCAACACTTATTAGGTTTGTATATTAAAATCTTAATAAAAGTTCACAAAGATATTTTACTATTGGCTTTGGAGAGACGTGAGCAATCTATTGTATGAAAGGAATTTTAAAATGTCATGAAGACAGCCCAAACTTTTCTGGAATTTAAAAAGCAAAATTTGGGGGCTTAGTGACCCACCTTGGCGTCTGAATCAGCCAAGTGGTGTCATCAGCATGACAGAATGGATGGCACTCTACAAGGCCAGCAGTGCTTTGCCCTACTCAGAATGTTGATGACCCTTGTGAGAGCGCCACAGTCTTATCTGATCTTAGTCATTTTGTAAAGGATGTGGTGAGCACGAGCCATGGTGAGTCAGACAGGAAGAATTTCACATCCATAGGGTTATGAAGCCAATGTGCTAGAGAAAGACAGGGCCCCTCCCTTCCTGACGTGTATTTTCAAAAAGAATAGAATGGACATCAAACACCTGCCATGTCTCCCCTGTCGCTGCCACAGTAACTGAATATGATCCATATTTCATTCTGCTTTTACTTTATTTTTTCATTTTTTTATATATATATTTTTTTCTGCTTTATCTCCCCAAACCCACCCCTGTACACAGTTGTATATCTTAGTTGCAGGTCCTTCTAGTTGTGGGATATGGGACGCTGCCTCAACGTGGCCTGATGAGCGGTGCCATGTCCGTGCCCAGGATCCGAACCCTGGGCCGCCGCAGTGGAGCACGCGAACTTAACCACTCAGCCACGGAGCCGGCCCCACTATTTTATTTTTTTTTGAGGAAGATTAGCCCTGAGCTAACATCTGCCACCAACCCTCCTCTTTTTGCCGAAGAAGATTGGCCCTGAGCTAACATCTGTGCCCATCTTCCTCTACTTTATATGTGGGACGCTGCCACAGCATGGCTTGATAATTGGTGGGTAGGTCCATGCCTGGGATCTGAACCAGAGAATTCTGGGCTGCCAAAGCAGAGCACGTGAACTTAACCACTGCGCCACTGGGCCAGCCCCTCATGCTGATTTTATACACAACCAAATGGACATTTGCAGACATTTAGTAACCTGCTCTCCATCCCATCTATAATAATCTGATATTGCAAACCATTGGCCTTGACACTTTTTAGTTAGTGTTGGGACAGCTGTCTACCTGTCCTGAGCCTCAGTTTGCTTATCTGTAAAATGAGGGTAACACAGCAGCTTTCTGCAAGGCTCTGCTGTGGATTAGATGAGAACATAAGGTATCTAAGACATGGAGAAATAGTGATGAACATTAACTTGAACTTTAATTAAACGCCCTTTATCACTGTTAGGTTTTAGTCTCCAGAAATGAGAAGCACTTATCTGCGGTGAGTGACCAGCAGTGGGGCAGGCGTGGATTCTCACACCTGTCTGCCCTTTAGAATTACCTGGAGAGCTTTAAAAAGGACTGACACCCCAGAAGGCTTGGTTCAGTTGTTTCTGGGTGGAGCCCAGGTCTTGATAGTTTTTCAACACTGCATGTACTCTGATGGGCTGTGAGACAGGAGGAAGGGGACCTGAGAGCACCAGTCCACGCTTATCTCTGTCTGCCCAGCTCCACTCACTGACATCTTCTCGTTCTCTGAGAAAGGATCAAACAATCACACTTTCGTTCACCCTGCTGTCCCAAATTTGCCCTAAACGGAAATACAGGAACTGCCGCTGCTCATAAAGAATCCTCCATATGTTTAGTTATTTCTGAGTTAATTTGCAGTGAAACATTTAGGAAAAATCCACCACATCCAAACGTTTATGACATAGATGAGAGTGAGAGAGGCTTCGAATCTCAGCGAGCAGTGATTTCTCTGTTGGATTTTGCCTACAGAAAACGAGTAAGTAAAGTCCAGGCTCACACGACTGTCGTATGAAGTGGAATTGGTTCACATATCCTGCAAACATTTAATGAAGCCTACTATGTGCTGGGCACCATCCAGAGAGAGGAATTAGAGGCCACCCAGCAAGGCCCTGCTCTCAGAGCACGAATCTGTGTTCTCCGGGGTGCTGTAAATGATCGTGATGGAGTGAGATTAAAATGTGGCTATAAATACCAGTGCTCCTCTGGCTTTGACTCAGGGACCTCGAGGGGCTGCAGCAACCCAGCCATAGGGAAAATCTCATCGTGTTTTGTACACTCACTTTCTATAGGAACAGGGGCGTTTCTTTCAGCTTCTCTTCTTAGTTAGCCACAGAAATAAAGCCTGAGCACCGCTTTTGCTGTCAAAGGGAAGTGACGCTCAGGCGCCATCTGTCAGTCACAGCAGGGCACCTGGTGCAAACGGCACTAATCTGTCCAGAGTTGGCGCTGCCGTGGGGATGCTGGCAGGAGCACTCCGGGGTCCCAAGAGGAGACTGAGCTCTGTTCGCAGGGCCTACGGTCAGCGGGAGACCAGGCAGGAGGAGACCCTGGGTCCTCGGGGAGGCCACAGGGAGAGGCCAGCTCTTTTCATGATGCCTGTTTATTTCTCCAACAAGGGAAAATGCCGACTGTGGTAAACATTAGATGCCAATGCAAATAGAACCATAAATGCCAACCTGGGCACTAAAATTATCTGACCGTATGCTAGGCTCTAAAGCATAGGCAAAAGAGCCAGAATACGCTCATAATTAATTTATTTTGGCTTAGAAATCTATGCTTTCCTTTCAGTAGTAGAGTTCTCATGGGATTTACAGACCCCCCCCCCAAGAGGCTAGAGTTCCTTGGGGGTCCAAAATGAACCCCAGTTTGAGAAACAGTGCTCTATCTTATGTTGCCTCCCTGTAAGGCTCATTTCCCTCCCCTCACGATATAAAGAGGGCTGTGCCAGAGGGGCGCACAGCATTGCTGGGGTCCTGAGAATAAAGAGGTTGCTGCTCCAACCATCCATTTTGGCCAAATAATCCTACAGTTTTGGAAGTGATGGTCCCAGTGATTATATTTGATTAGGTCTCTAACTACTTTGTGGGTTGAAAAGCTCTGTGTCAAGATACTGGACTTGATGTTTCAAACACAGGACTATTTCAGAAAACCAAACAAAAGAAAACAAGGCTTTATAGATGAGCGCATGCTTAAGATTTCCAAACAACATACTCAGATTTGGACATTCAAACCAGAATGGCTGCTTCTGAGCGTGGAACCCCCCTGGGGTGTCAGGGACTGTGTTAGGGAGGAAAGCCTTGTTTTATAAATAGATTGGATTTTGGTGTGGATCTTAATCCGAAAATAATTAATACCCTTATGGTATCATAAGCAGTTTAAACAACTGGAAATATGTAAAGCAACACATCACATTTCCTTGTTATCCTGGAGAACTCTTGTTCTCCGCAGGGAATTCACCAGTGCTACCAAACCGAGCTTGTGAAGAGACATTTTATCATAAATATTTCTGCTACATTTCACCTGATGCAAAATTAATATTTCATGAAGGGAAAACAATGCTTTTGCAGTAAAGAAGTGTTTTTGCTCTCAAACCTTTCACACTTAGTCCTCGAAGATAAAGCTTATAAAAATACTAGCCTCTGTTTATTTTAAAATTTAAGAAACGTCATTCTAATAATGACAATGTACCTGAAAAGATCTAGGAAAGGACCAGAAGGCAACTAGGAATTCCGGCAGAAAATATTAGGACCAGTCAGGAAGGTGAGATGTAGCTGCATTGCTAAAACTGGGTCAGGGCTGGCAGAGCGGGTCTAAATTAAGGCTTGCTGCTTTTTCTCATTAAAACAGGAACACCAGAAAAGGACCGAATATACGATGCGTACAACATACATCTGATTCTCTCCACACTCACGTCCCACACATCCAAAATGAGGAATGCTATTAGCAGATGAGGAAGGAAGTGGTGTGTGTACATGTGGGGAAGCTGGGGCTGGGGTGTGTGTGTGTGTGTGTGTGTGTGTCTGTGTGTACGTGTGCAAGCACACGCATGAACTTTGAGTAAACATGTTAAAACCAAAATTTCTCAGATGCACAATTATATGCAATTTTTCTCTGTTTTCCTATCAAAAATGAGAAAGCTACAATTTAGAGATGCTCCTACTTAGAGGAAGATGTATGCTGATTTGATTTGTAATTCTACACCCTGGTCAGGGCAATCAGCTAAATTTAATTAAATGTAACATTTAATTTTATTGGATTTCCAATGAATAGGGGCATTTGAAGTCAAATAGATTGTTATTATAGATTTTTTTTTGAGGAATAAGGGAGTCTGCTCTCCTAGTTTTTCTGCTGTTAAGTATGGGCATATTTTTAAAAAAGATTTTGCAACTGTCTTGGTAACAAGTAACTTCCCTGAAGTGTCTCAAGGCAACGTGCATGTGCATCTATTTTTTATTTAAATGTTCTTGAAAACACCCTTAATGAACTGATGCAATGGGTAGTTTTGGAATTTATTAATCCTCCTGCTTTTTGTATTCAGAAGCCAACTCCTTTTCTCTTCTGCAGAAAGGACTCCTTCCTTCAGTGGTAAGGTTTTTTCTCTCCCCTTTTTTTCCATTTTGTGGTAAAGAGCATCTTTCTTGATCCTCTCTTTTTCTCATTCACTCTTTCTTTTCTCATATTCCTTCCCTCCTTCTGTCCTCTTTCCTTCCTTCGCCTCCTCCTCCTCCTGTCTCTAATCTTCCCTCTTTCTGCTCTCTTATCATTAAACTTATTTTACTATGCAGATAAAATGAAACTGTAGCAAAAAAAAGTAGATTATCAAGAGCCTAATTAGATGTTTCCTTATTTTTTTGGAAGGTTTACCTGTTCTCCTTGCCCTGTTTCCCTTTAGCTCTCATAAATGATGGCAGGATCAGACTGGTTAGGGGCAGGTCCTGCCAGGCCCAGATGAATCAGAACATCCCCAACTGTGATGGACTTTCCATTGAAGGATTAATGCATTGGGGCAGTACCGAAGGGAAATTCTAGGGAAAAAAAAGATATAAGAAAATAAACCAAGATTCAGGGATTGCTATATATACATATCTTACAACTTACAGGCTGACCCTGGTGTGAAGACAGGTCTGGCCAGCCCTACCTCCCCCATGGACATCTTAAGACCAGTGTGAAAGCACTGTTGTTCTTAAAACAGTCATTTAGTAAGCACTTGCTGTATGCTGATGATTTTCTGAGGAGCTGTTATTGATAAGAAGGGCCTTAAAGAAGTTTGAGAGAAACTTAAAATCCAAAGAAGGAGCACTAAAATAATCTAATCAAGACTGGGCTAAAAGTAATGTAATTTATAATAATCATAACGATAATAATGATACCATTAACTGAATGCCAGAACCCTATGTAGGACATCTTGTTTAATTTAGATTCCATTGTACGGCAACAATCCAAATGACCCAGATTTTTCAATATTGAACAATTCTGTCATTTGTTCAGTGAGAGTCCTCTCGAGCCAAATCTGTCTACCGAACAAATGCACAGTATGGACTCAGATGAGATCATCTCCTCGTTTGTAACTTCAAGTGCATTTAGAACTTAATTCCTGAATTGAACTTCTTCCACACCATTGATTCTTGCTTTGTCCCTCTTTTTCATCTGGGATCAGTCACCCAGCAAGAGGTGAGGCAGGTCTCTAAGGCCAGGTATGCTGAACTGTACAGCGAATTTTATAACTTGAGACTCAGTATCACTATTCTAAAAAATGGGGATACACACACACTCATCCTCCTTTGCTCAGAGGATGGTTTTAAAGACCAAATGGGATCGTGGAAGTGAAAGAATTTTGTAAACTACGAACTGTTATGCGAGATAGCTCAACAGGTAATTATTGAGCAATTTCTGTGTATCAATACCATGAAGGACCCTGAGGATTTGAAATTGCCAAGGGAAGAGTTCTAAAGGAATTTTTATCATTTTTTCATTAAATCTTAATGTTTTCAGAGGATCAGTACACTTGGGAAGTTGTAAGATACTACCAAGGCTTTGATAGATGAATGATTAAAACAAATAGGAAAATGAAGAAATTAGCTTTCTGTGGAAATCATCTTAAAATAGGACTTGTTTAGATCAAAATTCTTAAAAATGGAGAAAAGGCCAAGGAATTTAATGACAGTTTGTCTGAACATAAAATAAACTCATGATAATTATGCTACAAATGATTATATTGCCACTATCATTTACTTTGCACTTAATAATTGCTAGGCACTACAATATGTAATTTATACACATTGTATTTCATGTCTTGCCACAAATCCAGAAGGTAGGTATTGCAATTCCATTTTATAAAGGATAACCTGAGCTCTGAGAGGCTAAATAACTTGCCTAAAATCATACTGCTGGGAACTATTAGTCTGAATTCAACCCAGATTATCTATTTCTCAAAGAGTGGATGGAGCAGTGTAGTAGAAAGAGCTTCAGAGTTGGAGTTTGGGTAAGGAGAGTGTGGAGAATGCTCCGAGAGATGGAGCTGGTCAGGAGATGCCTAGACTTGCCCAGGGTGACCTGACCTATGAATATTCATAGGTACTCATGAGGCAGACTGGCTCTCAGGTGCCTATCAAGACGTTGGACCATCAATAGCTTGGTGAATCCAGCATTGCAAGAACTCTGACTTTGTGCTCACCAACCTACCTTCTGACAGTAACTTGTTTTCCTGTGTAGATTGCCTCCTGTGAGGGAACTTACAACTTGAGTACATTCTTAATAATCGAACAAAGTCACAGAAGATGGATGTATGGGCCAGAATGCCAGAGTGAGATAACCCCTTAAGCCCTAGCAACTCTGAGGGCCTTGGATGAAATTAGCCTTCTGCCTCTGCAGAGCTGATGACCAAATGCAGGTCCTTAGGGACTCCACAAAGCTTCAACCCTCTCAGAGTTTGGGCCTGGGCTATTAGCCACTCCTCATCTTTATCTCACACTAAATTCAATAGGGAACCCACTGCAATGAAAGGCTGTGCCCTAAAGCACGTGGATATTGAATTCCCATGCTGTGTCTGGACCTTTTGGCTCATCTTAGGTGTTTGGGAAATTGTGTTGCAGTTAGCAACACCAATGGAATAATCATAATAAAAATTCACACACATGTTTTTCTATGGCTCGTAGTATATCTAGGAGGTCCTAAGATGGTGTTGGTTAGCTTGAAAGAAAGCAATGTTGTGATCATGACCCTGAACATATCCAGCAGGGCACCGATGGAGCACAAGGCAGAGAGAAGGAGCCTGGGATTCAGGTAGACCTGGGTCCCATTTCTGACTTTCTTTCTTATCCACTATATGAAATGGAGAAGGTATGGAGTCTCTCTGAACCTCGGTATCCTCTTCTATAGAGTAAGAATAGGTATACTTACTAAAAAAGAAAGAGAAGCAATCAGTATTTATTGTCCACATATAGCAGGCACTCAAATGGCAATCTATAAGTCATTACTATTTAGAGGACATGATTAAAAGTAAGCTGAATAATCATGATGATATTCCAAAGTATTTGGTCCACAAGGGTAACAAAAATAAACAAAAACCACAAAAAATCCCATAATGCTTTTTTCCACAACTCTGTTTTTCAAGGTTATTTTTCTTTGTTAGTTTACTGATAACTGACCTATTTAACGTGACATTTCTCAGTCTTATTGATAACCTACTTTGCAAAATCACTAGAAATTTTGGCTCAGTCTGTTAAAAATCTTGTCTAATTTAGACTCAGTACTTATTTCTGTTTAATAATTTAATCCCTTCAAACATTCTATCTTTCTCATGCTAGGACATGTCGTCAATAGCCTGGAGGAACTCTCTAGAACTCAGGTCTTGGTAGATCTTAGCAATTGCTTCTGAGGGTGGATATAATTGCTTTATGTAGTGGCATTCACCAAAGGATACTTCTAGATTTAGCTCTGCCACTCTCCATGTGACTTTGGTAACAACACTGCACGGCTGCCCTTTATCCATTTCCTGAATGTCTCTTCTGTGTCAGACTCTGTATGTATATTCGCTCTCATCCTCATAGCAACCCACAAAATGTATTTATTCTACCCAGTTTCAAGTTACAAAATGCCAATAGCTAACCAAAGCTCAGAGAGGTTAAGCTACTTACCCAAAGACACATAATTAAGTTACACGCTACGTTTATGTTCAGTTTTGACTGATCTCAAAGCCTCCTCTCTTTCTGTCTCACTATGCTTTCCATCCTCATCAACTTCTCTGAACCTCACTTTCAACATCTGTTAAATGGCCTAATATTGCCCTGCCTACTTCATTAAGTTATTAAGATCATTAAATGAGAAAATGTGTCTGAAAGCTCTGCAACTGGGGTATATTACTATTCTCCAATGAGATTATTAAAATAAGATATTCATAAATTTATCTCTATTAATAAATTCCATGATGATTGTGGACATCTTTTAGGGATAAGGCCAGAGCTGATCTGGGGTGAGGAAAGGAGAGTAATGGAGAAAGAGCCACATTTATTGAGTACATACTAAGCGTTAAGTATGTACCATATTTCATTTAATATAAATATCATATTACTGAGGCTAAATAGTTGTCAATACAAGTGTTATGTGATCTTGCTCCATTGTAAAGATGCAGGAATTGAGGACCAGTGGGGATAAAGTAACACGCCTGGTCCAAGCAGCAGAGTTTTGATCCTGACCAACTTGGTCAGATGTTAAATCCTATAGCTTTTCCAAGACAGCACTTGACTCATGGCAAAGTGAGCTAGAAACAGAGTCCCCTGGTGTTAAGGCCAGCACTGGCCAGATGGTACAGAAAACTATGACCTTCGGTTTTAAAATGGTCTTGTTCCTGGAGTCATCTGAGAGGGCCCTTTGGAGAGAAGAAGGAGGCATATCACTCTTAAGATAGCTGGTGTCAAAGACTACTCCAGGAATGGATTCAAGACGAACTCTATGAAGCTGACAAGGAACGCTGGCCACCATTCCTACCAGTTAGCTCAGGGGCAAATCAGTGTAGTTTTGAGTTACTGACTTTAGTGACTGGACAGCCTTGAACATTTACTTGGACTACTCAAGCTCTTCATCTGTAAACAGAGGAAAGTAATGCCTAACTCTCAAAGTTGGATATAAGGATTAAGTGAGTTAATGCATATAGACTGCCCAGCAAGAGATGGGAGTTAAATGGATGCCAGTTGCCCCTCCTGCCTATCCAGGGCAAATTTTATCTTAAGTTTCTCAGAGGATTTCTGAAGCTTTCTCTTTGCTCTGGTAGACCTCCAATTAGCCTGACCTACCATTGTCTTCCTGACTTTTTTTCTTTTTTTAAAGATTGGCCCTGAGCTAACATCTATTGCCAATCCTTTTCTTTTCCTTCTCCTCCCCAAAGGCTTACTTAGTACTTAGTTGTATATTTTAGTTGTAGGTCCTTCTAGTTCTGCTATGTGGGACGCTGCCTCAGCATAGCTTGATGAGTGGCACCATGTCCACATCCAGGATCCGAACCAGCGAAAGCCTGGTCCGCCGAAACAGAGCGCGTAAACTTAACCATTGGGCCACAGGGCCAGCCCCCCTGATTTTTGAAATAACCATTTCCTGTGGTTTGAGTGGCCCCTGGGAATCCAAAGGAACAGCATCATTGAGAGGCCATTCCACTACATAGACAAAGAGGCTAATCAGGTAAGTAACATCGGCACAAAGTAGTAAAATCAGTATTGGTAAAGTTCAGCCACATCAGTATCTTTCAAAGTATAGAGACTTTGATCACACTTATACTCTCATCTGTCTCACTCCAATTTATTTTCTGTTTGTTCTTTCCAAGAAAAACCTGCAGAGATGCCTCCTGGTGCCCTTAGAGGGTAAGCATTTTATGCCAACTTTACTCACTCTCAGGCTCCTCATCCTGTGAGTGGAAGGACGTTCTGCAAGATTCCAAAGTCACACCAAAGCAGAAAGAAAACCATTTGAAATTAGAAAATTTAAAAAATATATATCCACAGGGGCTGCAGGATTTAACTTCTACATTCAACGGCCTACTTTGAATTGAGGCTGCCTTTCTACGGAGCTGTCCTTATGAAGGTCAGCCAAAGAAGCCAGCAACTGGCCTGGCCTGGCCTTTGGATTTCAGTAGCAAACAGTCAGGCAGTCCCAGCTTCAGGAAGAGAAGATTGAAAACATTTAGTCTTTTAATTTTTTATGGGTAGGTATCTTGATTCTTTCCTCCAGCAGAATGAAGGGATCTTTAAAAACTGAGTTAAGGGAGCTGACTTTCTTTATGCTGTTTGACGCTTTACAGAAGGCCCAATAGTCCACGTTAGAAAAACCTTTTTTGCTTGGTATCAGCTCTTTCCTACTGATCATTTAGGACAGTGAGATGACCACTCAGATGGAGCTGGCCTACTTAGTTTACCTGAACAGCGTGGGGACCTCAAAAGGCCCTGTGCTGAGATGTCGGTCTCCTGCATGGGGGGCTGTGTCGGCATCGCGGGGAGCGCCAGGAGCTGGTAATCCGTAAGGCAGCGGGTCGAATTATTCTCAATGCTGAGCAGTGTCTTTTAGCAGAAAGCTCCTCCTAGGTCTGTTTTAGGTTTGGTTTCCTGTGAAATGCAGCCACAGACCTAAGGTGGTATGACCTTGTGCTGGCGGGACTTCCTCTTCGTGAGTTGAAATGCATGCAATAAACGAAGCTGTAAGAGGCTGAGGGCTCTGAACCCAAAGGGAGTGTCCTTAAAGTCACACAGTGTCCTTATGCCACACTTCGCAACTACGAGAACACACTAAAACAGATTGCTGAGCAACATTTGAGCCTATGGCTTTTGCTAGTCTTGTTTCACATGCACACCAAGCACTTGTGACTTGATGTTGTCAGTGGTTTCCTGAGACCACCCGAGACACATGGACCAAATCCCTCAGGTGTTATGGAGAGAACATGGGATCTGGGATGAGAAACACCTGGATCTTATTCTTGCTATATTAATGATTAGTCATGCGATCTTGGGCAAATTGTAGTTTATTTCTCAACTAGTTTCCATGTCTATTATTGAGGGGTAATAACATTTATAGAGATATTCCAAAGAGTGAAAAAAGAATGTAAATAAAGACGTGTAGCAAGGTTTGGGGCACGCATTAGGGGCTCAGTACATTTTAATTTCTCTCCGCCTCAATCCTGGTTCATTTAAGCTGGCAGCAAGTCCTCGCAAGTGTCTGCTGTCCTCTTCAGGCACTCGCCACTTGACACTCCTAGTTTTATGAAAATTGATGTTGAATTCCATGATAAACCTCAACATCACTTGAAATACACTCAAAGGTAGAAGTTTATATTTGCTTGGGTAAATAACTCAGGTTTGACTTAACATACCCTCCAAAGGTAACACTAAAAGAAGTGCTCCTTAAATGTTGGTTATGTGCCAGGTACTGTGCTGAGCAATTTGCAGGCATTGTCCTACGAAATCTTGCAGATAATCAAGTGATGAAAATATGTTTAAACCCACTTTGAAATTGTGAAAACTCCTATGAAATCTTTCAGATAACCGTGTGATGAAAATACATTTAAACTCATTTTAAAATTGCGAAAACTAAAGCCTAGAGAAATTCAAGTAATTTACCCACTTTATCAATTAGCTTTTGTTGCATCATGGGCTTAAAACAATAACCAGTTTGTTTAGCTTGCTGTTGTGTGGGTCGCTTGGCTGGTTCTTTCCAGCTGGATCAGTGTTAGCTTCCTGGACTGCCAGAACCAAATTCCACGAAGTGGGTGGCTAAAACAATGGAAATTTATTTTCTCACAGTTTTGGAGGTTAGAAGTCTGAACCAAGGTGTTGGCAGGGTTGGTTCCTTCTGAGGGCTGTGAGGGAAGGGTCTGTTCCAGGTCTCTCTCGTTGGCTTGTAGATGGACGTTGTCATCTTTGCACAACATTCTCCCTGTGTCTGTGTCCACATTTCCCCTTCTTATGAGGTCACCAGTCATCACATAAGATTAGGGCCCACCCTAATGACCTCACTTCACCTTAATTCCCTCTTTAAAGACCCTATCTTCAGATAAGGTCACATTCTGAGGCACCGGACGTTAGGACTTGAACATGTGAATTTGGGCAGTGAGGGTGGGGCACAATTCAGCCCATGACAGGAACTCATCATCTGGTCTCTGCTGGTGGTTTGGCAGGCAGCTGGATGATCTAGCACTGTCACATTCATGTGTCCATTTGTTGGCAGGAAGTCAGCCAGTTGCCTCAGTTCACCTCCACTTGGATTCTCATCATCCAGCTGGCTGGTGAGGCCTCATACACGTGATGGGCTCAGGGCTGTAAGTGCAGCAAGAGAGGGAAGCCCCACTGGGCAAGCCTTTTCTAAGTCTCTGTTTGAATCCTGTTTGCTATGGTCCCATTAGCCAGAGCAAATCACAAGGCTAAGTCCAGAGTGAATATGAGAGAAGATCATTCAAGGGATGGATACAGCAAAGAGAATTATTGTGGCCTTCATTGGCAAATAATTTAATACCATGCTGGCATCTAGTTAGTGACTGGACTGCAATGGGAACCCAAGTCTGATGTTATGAAAATCCCTGCTTTTTACCAAAGAAGAATTGAAAATATTTTGGTGTGGTGAGAATGTGGTTAATAATATAGGTGATGTTTATAGCTTTTTTTCCTGGAACATCATTCATTCATTCATTATCTATTGAATGTTTGTAATGTACCAAACACTCTATTAGGTGCTAAAGATTCGAGTAGGTGAAAGACTTACCTATTCCTTGTCCCCATGGAGCTTACAGTCTAGAGGAGGAGAAAATAAGTGAATGGACTTCACAGACACCTACAAAACTACAATTTGTGATAAATGCAATGAACAGGACCTGATCAGACATTCATTCATTTATCAAACAGTTATTGACCTCCCCTACATGCTATTTGCCAGGCACTGGCCTAGATGTGGGAATACAGAGGTGGACAAGAAAAATGTTATCCCTATCCTCATGGAGGTTAGAATCGAATGGAGTAGAGAGACATTGAATAGGAGATAATAACCAGGATGTTGTATACTCTGAGACGGAAACAAAGGGGACCCACAAGTAGACGAGAGGCAAGCATATTTTACTCAGGGAAAACATCCTTTGGGAGGGGGGGTCTTATGAAAGCTGAGACTTTTACGATGAATTGGAATTTGCTAGACCAAAAGAAGAGAAAAGGAAGAGGGAGAGGAAGGGAGGAAGGAAGAATGTAAGTAAGTTGAGAAGGGAGAAGAGAGTAAAGGGAGCATGTCTAATTGCCTGGGCGGAAGAGCCAGTATCACTCACTGCAGGAACCCAAAAAAGTGATAGGTGACAGAAATGTGGAGAGAACAGGGGAAAGCCTGACACAGAAGCAGCCAGAGAGATGGGCTGTATTCTTTCTCAATCTGACCCCAGCCACCCACAGATTCCACCCATGTCTCCCTCTTTCTTGCTGCCTGTCCCACATTCCACAGTCTGAGGAATCCCTCATGTTAATTTTCTATTTGGGTGACAATTCATTTTGTGTCAATTGCTTCCTGAGTTCTTATCTCTTGCCTACCACACTCCATCCCCCACCTGTATACTTTATTAGGTCCGTGGACCCTGAGTCATACTAGAGGGTATTGGGAAAATTCAAAGGAGTTTGGGTTTCGAAAGCCGGGTCAAAATTATCCAGATGTATTACTGAAAGGCCACCTGGCTTTAGGCAAAGGACTTGCCCATTCTGAGTCTTATATGTAAAATGGGGATGAGAATCGTAACTTTAAGGAGTGACTGTGAGGATTAAATTACTTACCTTCTACAAAGTGTCTAGTCCTGTGTCTGGCATCTAATTAACATCGGCTCCCTTGGTTTTCCGTGGCGCCCTCTCACAGTGACATTAAAACATAATATGGGACCACCAGAAACACTAACTGCTGGATAATTGGCCTACCACATCTGCGAATAAAGGATGTGAGATGTATGCTGTGTTGCTTGTGGGTCTGAACAGGACATCTCTGCGTCAACACTTGACATAGTGAGTTTGCCAAGTTTTCACTTGCGGCTAGTCTACTTGGGCGTGAAGCCGTTGGGCAGATCATGTGGAAGAATTACAGGAAAAAAACAAAAAACAGGATTTTAAGGCTCAATTATGTTCAGGTAAGATCACGGTTCCCGGGATGAAGGGAGGGCAGATTTTTATTGGCTCTTGTAGGCCCTGCTGGGGGATAGAAGTGCAAGGTTGTCAGGTCTCGGAATTACACTGGCTTAGTTCACATGCCTCCTCGCCCCACGAACTGAATGCATTTCAGCAAGTTATCTAACTGAACTGATTCTCTCGTTTCTCACCTTTAAAGAGGAGTGTGACACTACTAACCTCATAGCATTTTTCAGTGTGTGAAATGATAAAATTATCTTGCAAATACAGGTCGATAAGAAGATACAGGCATAACTACATGTCAACAGCTTGGAACCCATTCCAACAGATGTTCAAATATTTTTTCACCTTCTCTGAATTGAGTGCATGTGAGGAGAAACCCAATTTTTACCTATACTTTAAAAAATATTTTATTATTTTTAAACTTTTAGTTTTAGAATAATTAAAGACTCACAAGAAATTGCTAAAACAGTATAGAGAGATCCTGTGGAGGACCCATCACCCAGTTTTCCCCAGAGAAACTGATTTCTGATGAATAAACATTCTATGCAGAAACCAATTTGATTCCTGATTAACTTCTCACTAAAGCCAAGGCCATGTGTTGGAGGAAAAATAAAAAGACGGCAAAGCCTGACCTAGCAAAGCCTGACCTAGCCTTGTCACTTTCCTAATGTTCTTGCTCTCTCCTCAGTTTTCTTTTTCAATTTTTTCGCAAAAAAATAATTTAGGTGATAAAAATAATCACTGATCCTGGGCCAGTATTTCAATACTGTGTAGTATTTTGTTTCATCCTTTCAGGCCGTGGTGACTTCCAAGTTCAGGTTCCTGTCACATTGCTGGTCTCAGGATGATGTCAAGGTCTGGGGTTACGCCATTCAGTTTACGCATACATTCACTTCCCAAATACAAGTGTTCAACACCGTCACGGTAGGTGTATGGTTTCTTTCATCAGTTCCTAGTTGAGGGTACTGTCTCCTGCAGTGGATCAAAATCCATGTATTTTTTACAAATTATATGAGAGCTCCTGTGTGGAGGCCTGGGTTAATTAACACCAGCCTTTCTGATTTATTATAGTTTAGCACCTGTTTTTATCAGTGCTTCAGGCAATTTGACTCCAGGCCCCTGAGAGGGGCTCACTTCACGCTAATTGCTTTTCCCTTCTCAGCTCATATCCTCTCTCCTTCAGGAAACACGTTATGAGCCTCCTCCGATTAGCTGTGGTCCCTCTTTCTCATCACACTAGCACTTTTGAAAGGGGAATCCAGGCATGAGCTTGTCATGTCCTCAGCCAGATTTCAGATGTGCTCAATATCACCTGGGTCTACCCTACCATTTGGAAAATTTTCATGACTGCTAAGAAGGAGCTCTTGGGGAAAATCTCCACAAATACACAGAGTTGACATTCAAACCCATCCGGTCACGTCTGGGGAACTATAGCAGATGGGGTTGTTCCCATAGAATTCCATTCTTTCCATAAGGGGTCTTCAGGTATCCCCCACTTCCTTGTCCAAGCACCTTAACACATCCTACAAGAAGGCAGACCCTAAGATAGGTAGATCCAGGGCTCAGCGTAAGAGCTCACAGGTCAGAGGCGAAGAGCCATTCTGAGCATAACAAGCTTCCCAACCTTTGGATTTATTTCCTAGCTGAGTTTTGTTGTAGCCATTTAAGTTCTTTGGAAATCACAGTGGTGAGTGTGATAAGCAAATGCAGAAATTTTCCTTAAAATCTCTGCTCATATTCCCTGGACTTCTCTAATTCTTTATTCACAGAAACGATAGGTGGTTTATCAATTAGCGAATATCCATTAAATACAAATTCCTTGCTCAGTTCACCCTGCTTTCCCCAGAAAGGCCTCGTTGGGCAAACATTAATTAAGACCTCCATATATGCTAGGCGTGGTTCTAGGCATTTTGCTTAAACGCATAATTTAATCATTGCAATGATGCTCCCATGTTGGTATCATTATTGCTATTACCCATTTGAAAAAGCAGAGTCTCAGTCACCAAGTTCTCACCACACTGGTGATAGATGCATTCGTCCCCACCATCTCCATATGTCCCCTCCCAGCTTTGGCACCCTGCAGACTCCAGAACATTAGTGGCCTTTGTCCTACCAAGGCCATGGGAACAGGAAGTGGCAGAGGCTACCGTACGTAGTAAAATCCCAGTGATAGAGAAATACGTAAGAGAAAGTACTGTGTAATGAAGGGATGATACAGGATAATAGGACAGAGAGTGCCTGGGACGTGTGGGGTGGGCTTTCTTTATATCAGGTGGTCTTGGGTTGAAAATCAGCAGGGGTGGTATTTATTCAGAGCTGGGGCCTGAGTGATGAAAAGGACCCAGTCAGGTGTAACTCTGGAGAGAAGAGATTTCTAAGTAGAAGGAACCCCAGGAGAGTTTCCTGAGGTAGAGATGAACTTTGGGGGTATTTATGTCTTAATAAATTATAAATTCCTTGCGGGTGGCTGTAGTTGTTTCTCATCTTGGAATCCATTGCAAGACCAAGAACCCATCCTGTATCATCCAGCCAATAGTTGAACTGAATTGACTGTAGACTAAACCTGCCATTTTCAAATGAGGAAGTAGAGTCCTTCCGAGGAGAAGTGACCAACTACCACGGTAAGTTGGGGAAAGAACCAAGACAGCGGCCCAAGTTTTAGCCTTTTACCCAAATCTCTTTCCAGACCAGCACAGCTATGGCTCCCAATTCTACATTTAAATGGCAGCCATAGCTAGCCATTCATTTTGAGCAAAGCCTTATTTAGACAAAACTGGCTGGAGATGTGACATCATCTATATACACAGAAAAATCTGCTATGGGTAGTTTGCCAAACACTTTTCTCGGAGGTTAAAAACACTGTGGTATTTTTAAACCAAGTGAGCAAAATCACTCCCTTGCCACTCAGAGGCTGAACCATCGCCAGGGTCGCTAAATTGGCAGGGCAAAGGGCCCCACACCATCTGTCATCACATTGGTTGAATTCAGGTGTTGAAGTGAGAATAGGATTAAGAAAAAAGAAAGCAGCACGAACACCGTTGAGGGACCCATAGGCCTCCTTTAGCACAGGTGATTAACAACGTGTGGGGCAGAGAGTGGCTAGGCAGGACTCAGAGGATGAGAGGAAGGAAGCCAAGCTTAACACCTGAAATGGAGCTGGACCTTTGGCTTTTTAGTAGGGACTGGGTTTGTAATCTCTCTCTTTCATTCTCTTTTCCTCTTTTTAATATTTTCTTTCCTAGGAGGAAGGAGAAGAAAACCAAAATTACTCTCTTCCCTTTACGGCAGATATGAATAATAATAGCTGGTATAAGGAGAATAAACACAATGTTCAGACTCTGCCTGAACTTTGCCTTTCCTCATTTGGATTGTCGTCTATAAAGTGCCTGCCGCTCAGCATGATTTTTGAGACTCAAAGAAGTTAAATTACAAGTCTTGTCTGGATTCCATAGCTGGTAACCATTGAGCAACGACAAAGTTGGATCTCTAACCTTCAGGCCCCTTGTCCTAGCCAGTAGTTTTTCCATCTTTCAAAAGAGGAAACGGAGGCACAGTGAAGCTTAAAGTCAGGACTGAGTTCACAGAAGTAGTAAAGTTGGCGGTCCTGTGACTCGGATCGTAAGGCTGGAGTTCTTCACACGGTCCATGCTGCTGTCCCCGTAATGGGAACCTTCTGTGACTCTGGGGTTTTCTGAGGTGGTAGGATCATGGCTCCTTAATGATCACACATTGAAAATCTTTTATTGTATAAAAGATAAAGATACCTTTTATTGTATAAAAGAGATTTTACCACAGCCCTGAGAAGACTAGTGTCCGCGTCAGCTCAGGCTGCTCTAACAAAGCACCACAGACTGGGAGGCCGATCAAAGCAGAGATGTTTCCCACAGTCCCGGAGGCTGGAAGTCTGAGATCAGGCTAGGTTCTGGTGAGGGCCCTCTTCCAGGTTGCAGACTGACAACTTCCCGTCGTGTCCTTGCAGGGTGGAGAACAGAGAGAGGAAACAAGCTCCCTCGTGAGTTCTTATAAGGGCGTTAATCCACTTGGGACGGTTCATGACCTCATGAAATGCTAATTGCCTCCCCAAAGCCCCACCCATAAATACTATCACAGTTTGGGGTAGGATTTCAACATATAAATTTTGAGAAGACACAAACATTCAGTCCATAACAACTAAGATCCTAAGAAGAAGGTTATAAAAATGCAAAATGTGGAGGAAAGAATTCTAAAGCATTTTAAGGAGAGAAGAAGGAAAAATTCTTGAAACACACGCTCCACTGGGTGCGGGGGGGGAGTTGTCCCTCTTGAAGTCTGCCATGCAGAACACGCAGGGACACATAGTACGAACTTAATGAATATTAATAGAATGATACAACCTCCATGAGGCTTGGACTTATCTATCTTGTTTATGCTCTGTTCCCAGTACCTGGAACAGCACTTGCTCAGCTTTATAGATTTGCAGACGGAAAAGAGAAATTAAAGGGTTAAATAGATTTCTCAGTTTATGCCAAATAATTGGAATATTAAAATTAAATATTTTTAATATTAGGTCTCAGATGAAGGCATGACCTCCTGTACTGAGAGATTGCCCATTATGGATTGAGGGTATTCTAATCGATTAATTAGAGGACGGGATTTTCAATACAGGCCTGTTGGGTATCTAGCAGAATTTCAGATGGGAAGCAGCCCCAATTCTGGGCTGTCGGGGAAGCTGTTGGGCTTGTGAGACTGCTGCTTTATTTGGCTCTCCTGGAACCTGGTGTATCTTAACAATGGGTGTAAATGAGATGAGCATGTGTAAAAAGCAACGTGATTCTGATGGTGTTGATGGGAGAAAAGACTCAGGGGCAAAAGTTAGGTGTAATTAAAGACTGGATTTGTTCAGTGATGTTTTGGTTTTAGAGTCTGTTATGGGTTGAACTACGTCCTCCAAAAAGATATGATGAGGTCTTAGCCGCCAGAACAGCAGAATGCGAGCTCATTTGGAAACAGGGTCTTTGCAGACATAATCAAGTTAAGATGAGGTCATTAGGGTGGTGACCAGTCCGATATGAATGGTGTTCTCAAAAGAAGAAGAGAGACACCAGAAGGGAGAACACCATGTGAAGACACAGAGATGCACAGGGAGAAGGGGGCCACATGAAGATGGAGGCAGAGGTTAGCACTCTGCTGCCACAGCCAAGGAACGCCCGGGCTACCAGAAGCTGGACGAGTCAAGGAAGGACCCTTCTCTAGAAGCTTTGGAGGGAGTATGGACTGCTGACTTCTTGATTAGGACTTCTGGCCCCCAGAACTGTGAGAGAATACATGTCTCTTGTAAGCTACCTAGTTTGTGGTACTTGTTAGTGAAGCCTTAGGAAAGGAGCCATACATTTATAACTTGGAAACACACTTATTTTGGAAAGTCCTGTAGAAAAACAATTTCCACAGTGTGAGTATGAATGTCCACAAATCTCTAGTTCCAAACACCCTTTTATCCTCATTGAAACAATGTTTTTATAATGTAATTTTTAAATAAATGATCTGAGTTTTTTTAGGAATGCAAATATGATAGCCAGGGGGAGACCATAGCTTTCAACCATCTTGAAGCACTGATGGTCAGAGATCCTATGAATAGCAGCTGTGATTTCTGTTTAAATAGCACTTGAGATAATGAATTCAAATATTGTAGGCCTTTCAACACAAAGTCTGCCCTGTCTTCTGGACATGGTGCCCCAGCTTCCTCAACTTTTGCTATTGGTTGTGGTAGAGGTGGGGGAACCATTCCTAGGACCCATACCTGAATCATCCCCCAGGACCCTTCAATTGCCATGTCAGCCTTTTGAGCAGCATAAGCACCAATGGCATAAGCACAGTCAAATGCACTCCACTTTTTTGCTGACTCATACAAGATTTCTAAGTTCTATTTAATTTTTATCCTACCAGGTTGGACCAAGTGTAGGTCTTCAGCTTGTATCGACACCTTTAGACTACACCTTAGGCCAGTGGGTAAGGAAGGAGGGCACTCACACTGGCTGAGTCCCAGGTACTGTGCATGTAGTATCTTGTGTCAGCACTGCCACTATTTCTCAGGGTGGGCATTATCTCCATTTAAAAGGAAGGAGATTGAAGTCTGAGAGTTTAAATGTCACAAAACCAGAAAGTAGCTGAGTCTGGACTTGACCTAACTCATGCCTGACTAACGCGGAAGCCCTTCAGCACTCCCCTTTTTCTCCTAGACTAAACTCCATTGCCTGCTCTGTGCCTGCTTCTCTTTATGCCCATGCTGGCCCTGCAGGGCCGTCAGGATCTTATCATGACAGAGGTGAGTGACAAGAAGGTGGAATAAAGCCCTCTCCCCCAGGTCACATCCTTAAGGCTTGCTTCCTTCTCCTTCCCGGTCTGGTCCAGGTCAGTTTTCCAGGCGTGTCGTTCTCCAGTCCATCTTCCAAAACAGGCGAATGTGGGGAAGAGAGAAGACAGGAGTTTCCAGCTCCGAGTTTCATTCATCAGCCCACAGGGAGTTCAGTCCCTATGATTTGTCTTTGAGGACTCCATTTTGTTCTTGTCCGCAAAGTTTCTTCTCCAAGTAGATGGAGTAAAAAAGAAGTCAATATCGGATGGTTTTTGTGTCGCCACAGGTCCTCTTGGCCATCCGTCAGGACCCAGCTCGGCTAGAGTCACAGTCTACATGAGCTTTGTCAGCCCCTTGCTGCGTCTACTCCACATCTACTTCACACTCTGCCAGCACCCAGGCTGATATCCACACCTTGAGTCTCTTGTCTCCAACCCTGAGCGCTCCAGTCGCTGCTGAAGCATGAGATGCTGCAAGACTCACTTGGGCCCATGCAGAAAACAACTGGAAGTACAGTGGGAAATATAAGCTGGCAGATAAACTCTTCCCTTCCATCACACCAAAGGGACTGTCCAGGACACAGTGGCTTGAGAAGATCTTAGGATGAGAGCACCATGAGACTGTGAGATGGAACAATGACTTGGGGACGATACAAAATGCTCAACCAGCTCAGCGTCATCTCTTCATATTGACACTTCCTCCTAACCTGCCACATTACCATTTGCCTTCATTCCAGCTTCCCTAGGGACAAATTTTCTAGTAAAGTAGTTGACCATTAATGCCTTAAGCTCTGTTTTCTGGGGAACCAGGTTCAGACAAGTTTCCTCTATCATTGGAGTACAGTGTTTTCTCTGGATCACTGGGACACTTGTTGAAAATGCAGATTTTCAATGCCAGACCTATGATTAGAATCTCTGGGTTTCAGATGTAGGGCTGTACATTCTAAACAAGCTCTCCTGGTGATTCTCATGCACATTGCAGTCTGAGAACCAGTGCTCTAGTCTAGGGTGAACTGAGGAAGCAGGGCAGGGTGTGTGATCAACACTTGCCATCCTATTTGCCTGGAACAACTGAGAAATCTCTACCTATGACTTGCAAACCCACCTATCATCCCTCAACCTATGACATATTTCCTGCCACAGGTGGTTTATTCCAGACACATATGATTGCAAAAGAAATCTTAAAGCCCATTCAAGAAAAGTCAGTTATGTACCTGGAATCACTAGAAGCCACCACAGAAATTCAGGGCAGTAATCTCACTGACATTGGCCCCACGCCTGCTCCCACCCAAAGTCCCCCATGAGGAATTGCTGAGCTTTAGCACGGTTCACTTAACACCTGAAGTCTGGGGACATGGATGCCTGAGCAGGTAGAGACTCCTTGACAGCTAAGACAGTTTTATAAAAGTCTGCACAGTTGACTTGATTAGGAAGGTCCCTGCAGAGTTAGTGTTGGAGTAGCTGAGAAATTTCAGTTCATCATCCCTCTTGGTGAGCAAAAGAAGCTACTGGTGGTATACGCAAGTACAAGTGCAGTGGAAACAAAGTTACAGCAATGAATGAACTTGTGAAGGAGAAAATAATTATTGCCTCCTTTACCCAAAATAATTAACTCTGCAACTTCAAGGGTCTAACAAGAATGGCTTCTCATTCTCAAGCGCATTCTTCACGTAGTTAGCACGGCCGCTGGGTGTGTACAGGATAAATTTGCAGTTAATTTTCTCTCTGCTGGCTCCTTTTTGGCAAAGCTACCTGATGTGGTAGGTGGAGAATGGACTTAGAGGATCACACAGAAATGGTTTCAAAACCCAACTTGGTTTCAGTATCTTGGGAACATTGAGCAAACTGTTCACCATGTCTAAATTTTGGTCTACACGTTTGGAAAATGGAGACTTTGTTTCAGCTTTTGTGGGTTGTGCGAATAAAATAAGGCTAATTATAAAAGGGTCATGGCATGTAATAGGAATTTAAAAAAGTTATAATTAAGTATCATCATCATTTTTACCATCATGATCATCAAACTGGACCCAGAAGACAGGAACAGGACATACATCTATGGAAGGGTTGATTGTTTTGTGTTGATTTCTGTGGTATAAGAAGGGCTGTGGAGGCAGAAGCTGAAGGAGGTAGATTTTTACTCAGAACTAAAACCCTTACCAGAGCTGAACGACAGTGGAATGTTAGCTCAGGTGGCGGGTAAAGCAGATTGCCCTCCCGAAGATGGGTAGGCCTTATCTAATTTGAAGTCCTGACTAGAACAAGAAGGCTGAGGAAGAGGGAACTCTGCCTGCCTGACTGTTGCAGCTGGGACATTGGTCTTTTCCGGAACTTTGGACTAGGACTGAAACATTGGCTCTTCTTGGGTCTCAAGCCTGCTAGCTTTTAAGCTGGAGCTCACACCATCTGCTCGCCCGGTTCTCAGGCCTTTGAGCTCAGACTGCAGCTACACATTCACTCTCCCGGGGCTCTCCCTCTTGCTGACAGCTTCTGTGATCACTGGAGCCAATCCTTTGGGGTCTCAATCTCTCTCTTCCCCCCTCTAAATATGTACATGTTTCTCTGGAGAATCCTGACTAATACACTCATGTATAAAGTATTTACATTTCAATAGGGATTAGAGAAGAAACCAGTTTGGCAAAGGGAAGAATGTCTACTTATGGAATTTAAAGCATGAGATGGGGCAAAGGTGCGGACTAGAAAGAAAGTGAATATTGCAATGACGATTAAATGAGATAGTCCACTCAATGCATGCAACATCATAAATATTCAGTAAGTGCTAGGACATTGTTATGATTATTCTGCAGGAAACTGAATGTCATGTGGTTAAAAAAAATAGCTAGTAGGTGCAGCCTGAAAAGGAACCCAAGCCTATTTAACTCCAAAGCTAAATAAATGTCTGTGGTGACTTTACAGAGACCCTGGAATTATCCAGTATTTTGCATGAGACACTCAGATGGGTTCCTATTATACATTCACAGTGCTTCACAGTCTCCGAAAACTTAACACTCATTACCTCATTCAAACATCAGAACTCAGCTTGTGAGTAGGTCCTATTTTTAATTTTACAGGTAAGGAACCTTGAGACTTGGAGAAACGAGGTGAGTTGTTGATCATGCAGCTTGAGTGCAGTGGTGGTGTTGGAGGTCAGACCTTCTGACTCCAAGCCATGTGTTCCATCCCTCATTCAGGACAGTTGGCTCTTAAAAGAACTTAGGTTCTTACATGAGTTGGGAAGCCAACAGCATGGGTGGGGAAAACTACACACAAATCTCTCTATGTCCGTCATAAGAAACGTGGTTTTATGCAAACAATGGCAAACAGGAATATGCAAAGACCATTATGACACATATATACAATGATATATATACGATTACACAGAGGCTTTGTGTTTAGAAATTAAATCCTCCAACTCTTTTACTGCTTAAAAAACTTCAGCAAACTGTGATGATTTTAACTTGATGATCACCTTCTGTGCCTCTAAAATGTTTTACCAGCTCTCAAACATTGTCGACTCAAAATTTCTCTAAGCCCTCAATTAATTCTTCCATTTCTTCTATAAAGATGTCCATGGGGCTATCATCATCCAACATTTCTGGCCTTGAGGAAGATACATTTCTTTCATTTCTTTGTCAATACTTTGACAAGGAAATGCTTAAAATCCTGCTACAGATTTTCTAAGCAGACATTGTCTATTTCAGGCTTGGTTGAATCTATTGCCTCTGGACGTAAACCAAAATCCTCTCCTTGAAAATCTTCCCTCCCTTGCCTCTCTCCTATTCAGTGTGGTTGAAAGTTCTATATTAAATGTGCGTGTCCTCATCCCTCTGTACCCAGTTGTGAGTGTTCGAACACAGCTGAAAACCAGCATTATTTGCTGCCAGTGCAAATCTTCGCTGAAGTCCTGATCCTTGCTGTGTTCTGTGCTCGACGTGGGAAGGGTGAAGGAAACCTAGCCCCTCCTCTCAAGGAACTCACTGTGAGGTGAGAAACTAAACATAAACAGAGAGGTTGTTTGGTGAATGAAAAAAGAGAGATGTGTATAAGGGGTCTGGGAGTGAACCTGGTAATAAGCAGGAGTTGATCAAAATACAAACTCACACTGTACTTGCCATGGGTCACTGTAATAAGGGCTTTACCTACATTAGCTCGTTTGGTCCTTACAATAACTCTGTGAAGTAGGTTACTATCATCCCCGTTCTGTAAATGGGAGAACTAAGGCATGGAAAGGGGAGTAACATGAGGTCACCCTGTAGGTATGTGAGCTGAAATTTGAATCCAGGCAGACTGGCTTCATAGTCCATACACTTAGCTGCTATCCAACACCATCCAGCTAGTGGGAGAAGAAGTGGTTAACCAGTCAGAGGAAGTGGGAAGAACATTCCATGCAGAGAGAGCTGCCTATTCAGAGGCAAAGAGGACCCAGAAGGCAAGGCAGGGACGGAGACCTGCAGCTTGGGATGCCTGTGGCACACAGGTGTGAAGACACAAGTGCCAAGAGGTGAGGCTAGACATGTCAATGTATTTATCTTGTCCTTTCCAGGTAAAGACTTCCCTGCTTTATTCTGAAGACAGCAAAAATCCATTGAAGAATTTTACATAGTGGAGTGGTGTGACCCCATTTCCATTTCCATTTCCATGCGGCCATTTTGAGGAGGTATGAGGAAGAAGATGTGTAGTTAGAGAAGAGAGAGTGGCCCCCAAAGCAAAGAGACAAGTGGGGAGACTTTCACAATTGTCCAGATGGTGAGGACAGAATGATGGTGCAGGCAGGAAGAGCAGAGAGACCAAGATGGCCTGGGAAACCTACAAGAAGTAGATTTAGAATTGATGGGCCATGCAGGTGAAGAAGCGGGAGATGCCAAGAACGGAGGCCAGGTTAGATGGCTCCACAGGAGCACAGAAGAGGCAGCAGGGAGGAGGAAGATAGTCCTATTTTGGATGTTTGGTGCTGGAGGCACTTGGGAGATGGGCCTGGGATGATATGTGCACGTGGTGGATGACTACAGTGGGGATCGGCATCTGGAGAGAGGGGCTGAGAGGCACCAATCTGGATGGAAGTGGTGACTAGGGTCTTCTTACAGCTGTGTTTATAGAATAGTGATAGGGACAATTGACTATTTTTCAAGGAAGGAGGTTTGGAGGAGCTTGTGGGTGGCCAAAGTCCTCTCAACACCACTTCCTGGCACCACCATTTCTTAGATATGAGAGTGGAATTCTGCTTCTAGCCAGACCTCACTCCTAAGTTGTGGAAGTTATTAGCCCTCAATGAATTATTATTTATAAAACACCTAGAATAGCACCTAGAACTTAGTCATTGCTGTACATGTGCTTGTTAAGCAAAATAATAAATTGAACCCTCATCTAGACGAGCAGCTGAGCGTTTTCTTCTCACTTGATACCTGTTGGTCTTGAGCAGAATAGAGAGAGGAGCCTGAGGAGAACCAGCATCTTAGAAACAGGCCAAAAGAGACTGTAAGAAGGACTGCCCAGAGATGAAGAACACCAGCAGAAGCGCATGTCATGTCAGGTGCGTTTCTTCAAGGAGGTCATGTCAACAGGACCCAACCCATCCCAGAGAGCAATTAAGTTGAAGCCTGAAAACGATGCATCAGATTTGGAATCACCTCAAGGATGAGAGTTGCCACGTGCTTTGCGAGATTGTTAGTGATAATAGTCCAAAGGTTTATCTTTTAGACCTGTTGGGTTCAGCTTTGAATCCACAGCCACCGGCATTAGCTACTCCACTAGCCCCTATGTCAGAAGTGGGCTGCTTTCCACTTCATTAAGTGTTTCAATAATCATTTATTGAGCACCTAATATGTGCCCAACACGGGGTCAATGGATGGGGGCCATACACAGAGTGAACAAAACAGACTTGTAGGAGAAACTTACACTCAGGTGTTTGTTTAATGTCTAAGAATGATTTGCCCATATCCCCTGCTAAGTCCTCTCATAGCTCTTGCCTCAAGGGCATTGTTTTCAGGAATTCTGCATTTCTTAGTATAATTGATTGAGAGAGACACAGAAGCTCTCTCACTCCCCCTATTAGACTGAAAGCTCCAAGTGAGCAGGGTCACGTCTGGGTCTACACTTCAATGTGTCCTAAGCGCCTGGCGCATGAAACCTACAGAATAACCAGTACAATTTCAGGAAGTGCCATGAAGAGCTAGTGCAGTGTTCTCTGAGCACCTATAATGGGGGGATCCATTTAAAATGAGGAGTGGCCAGAGAAGACCTCTCTGAGGAAGTCACAGCTTCAATGAGATTTGCAGGAGGAACGCGGAGTTAGCTAGAGAAGAGAGAGAGACCCCCAAGTGGACAGAATTAGCTGCATCCATCTTTCTCATGTCAGATAGTGGTTTCCTTTAAGCTTCTGTAAAATGCCATTTCAGGAAATCATGTTTTCTGTTTTGTAAAATGACTCATCTAAAAGAGCTATTTTGTTGTCATTGGCATTTAAAATAAATTCAGAATAAAATAACTTGGAACCATGTACATTTTCACTCCTGATTTGTTTTTATACAAAATGATGAACTGCAAGTTTAATTTTTCTTCATGCAGTTTTAAAAATAAATTCTTTTGTTACCGGCTGATGTCAGCTGCCTACCCTGAGCCGCTGGGGGTGCCACTGCCTTCAGTCCCCTCCCTCCCTGCACCTTGATCCACCATATGCTGGAGGGGATCTGTGTCCGCCCCCCCAGGCTGGGCAGGGTGCAGCTGTTAGGACAGCATACCCGCCCCTTGTTCCAGGATATGACATCTCTGCCCAGGGCAGCTGGTACAGGCGGAGCCTCTGTATCCATAGGGTCGAGGCTCCCTGTGCTCGACATTCTAGGCACGATGCTTCCTGGTTGTGGGGTTGGGGGAGAGTTAACTCTCTGAAGCTCAGCTCCCTGAACTGGGAAAAATAAATGACACAATTTTATAAAGTGTCTGGTAAAATGCCAAGCACAGAGTAGGTTTGCGGGACATATAAACCAAAGCAGACTCGGTCCCCGCTGATTTTCTTACTTTTCGTAAATTCAGCCCTAAACATGTCCATCTGGATTTGAGACCTCTTAGTCCCATGAGAATGGAGGGAACTCCCAGTAAACGCAGCCAGATGGAGTGGAGCCTGGCATAGACGCTTGATCTACGCAAATGTTGCTGGAGTCAGAAAGCAGGGCATCTTAAATCAGATGGTATTTGCTGTGCAGATTTGTTCTTGGACATGAGCCCATGGGGAGTGGGATGAGAGGCTTAGGGAGGAGGGGCTGGACTCTAGTGGATGGAAGACTCGAGGGAACAAATTTCCCTTGGGTGCATCAGGGGCTCCAATGTCTTGGTGGGACCAATGTGGTCAGTGTGACATCTAAGTGCAGAGAGGCCAGGGTGGTGTGGCCCAAGTACAGGGAGTGGGTGCAAGGGAAGTGACTTCATAGGGCAGAGAAGCCATGGGTAGCCTTCGGAGTAGGCATCAGTAAAGGGCTAGAGGAGAACAAGAAGAATTTGGGCCTCGTGATGATCATTTACATATATGCTTATGTAAAACACTCCTGGGGAACTACCAGGAGCAACAAGGTAGAAGGAATGGAGTCCGGAGGCTGAAGTTCCTTCTCCAGCAAGTGGAGAGAAAGAATGAACAAAACACACGTTCATACTGATGGTACCCATTTGTCCTTCCCGTTGGAGTGACCTTGGGAAATGCTAGTTGCACTTACACACTGTACTACTTTTCTATTTGCTGTTGTAACAAATTGCCAAAAACTTAATGCAATTTTTTTATCTGATAGTTCTGGAGGTCAGAAGTCCAAAATGGGTCTCAGTGGGCAAAAATTCAGGTGTGGGCAGGGCTATGGCCCTTCCAGAGGCTCTGTGGGAGAATCCATTTCCTTGCCTTTTTGGCTTCCAGAGGCTGCCCACGTTCCATGGCTTGTGGCCACCTCCTGCATCTTCAAATGCAGCAGTGTGGGTTCAAGTCTTTCTCAGGTCGCATCACTCTGAGCCTCTCTCTTGTCTCCCTCTTCCACATTTAAGGACTCTTGTCATTCATTGGGCACATCCCGATAATCCAGGGTAATCTCCTAATTTTAAGGTCCATTGATCAGCAACTTTACTTTCATGTGCAACCTTAGTTCCCCCTGCCATGTGACATAACATGTTGATGGGCTCTGGGCATTAGGACATGAACACCTTGTCAGGGGCTATTTTTCAGCTTTCCATAGGCACTGTTGCACAAAATCCAATGTGCTGTTTACATTGAGTGAGGGGCACATGAAAAGTACAAGGCACTGGACTAGTTCAGAAGCCATGGGCTCCGGTTTCAGCATCACTGTTCACGAGCTGTGTGATTCTGACAGGTCATTTGATGGTTCCCTGTTTCTTTAGCTGTGAATCAGCAGCTTTGTCTGGAGACAGAATGATTGTGGGAAGGAGAGGAAGCAAGTACAGTGTGGGTCTGTGTTAATGTCTTGCTCTATTCTCTAGCTGGGGTAACACACTTGAATATTTACAAAGATATTCCAGACATTACCCTCTAAAAGGAAAGAAAGTGGGAGACATGTATAATGGAAATCCCACATGTCTTAGAATCTCAGCATTCCAGGCCAAGTGTGTCTTTGGGCAAGTCACCCCACTTCTTTTTTTCTTTCTTTTTTTTTTTTTAAAGATTTTATTTTTTCCTTTTTCTCTCAAAAGCTCCCCAAGTACATAGTTGTATATTCTTCATTGTGGGTCCTTCTAGTTGTGGCATGTGGGACGCTGCCTCAGCGTGGCTTGATGAGCAGTGCCATGTCCACGCTCCGGATCCGAACCAATGAAACAGTGGGCCACTGGCAGCAGAGCGCGCGAACTTAACCACTCTGCCACGGGGCCAGCCCCAAGTCACCCCACTTCTGCTTCTCAGTTGGATCCTCTACAGACGGAGTCATGTAGAGTCTGGACTCTTGGACCTTCAGGGTCCTCCCACGGGCTGTGCTTCTGTTACTGTAAATTCAAGGCTAAGGGGGTCCATTGGAGGAAACTTAGAAACAGTCCCAATATTTGTTTCTGTGTTGAGGTGATTCCACACAGAAGTTCCCAGTCAATGACCACATGCCAGGGCTCCCTGGAGTATGCACAGAGATGCCAACACAAACACTAGGGTTTTACTGGACAGGGGATAGACTTAATTTCAAGTCCTCTTGGGGCATATCTGAAAATATTGAGTCTGGTATTAGCTGTAAGGACATGAGGGGGAGAAGAGAACATACGTCATTTGTGAATATCTCCCATGGATGTCATGGGCTGTCCCATTCATTTTCCTCATTTGATCTCCCCTTCAAATCCTTAAATGCATACAAGTGGTGTTTTATTATCACTTTTGTGTGGGTAAAGAAACTGGAGGTTACCCATTTGGCCATTGACCAGGCCAAGGCACCATGTGTCTCCTTTTCCTATGTGAGTTCTCTCAGCTACTCCTTCTAGTGCCAGGGATCATAGGCTTCCACAGGACACGACTAAGGTTCACTTATGCACTCATTTGTTTAGGGGATAGGGGAGTAAATAAGTCCTGGTTGCCACCCTCAAGCATGTCACGGCATAGAGGTAGAGAAGCAACGGCGATAAAGCGCAGCATGGATTGTGACAGCGGAAAGTGCAGGGCATGCTTAGACCAAGGCAGTCACCTGAGCCACTTGGAGAGGGTTGGAAGTCTCCCAGGGATGAAATGATACTTGTGCTGAATGCTGAAGGCAGAGTAGGCCTTCGCTGGACCGAGGTGGGATGCAGGGTTTCCAGGCAATGGAACAGAGGTGAGAGATGCCTTGGCTCTTTCACAACAGAGTAGGCAGTTCCCTCTGATGAGGGGGCAGGAGGAGGCCTGGCAGAGTGGACAGCATTCCATGCCGATTTCAGAGACATCAGGGCTCAGATCCCATCTCTGTTAGCTAATGTTGTTATTTAATCTTTCTGTGCACCAGGTTTTTGCATCCGAAAGTAGAAATATGATTCTGCATCATTTCATGATGATTATATTGGATAATAGTAGGAATAGCTAAAATAATATTTATTTCCAGACGCTATTCTAAGTGTGTTATACCTACTAATTATTTAATTTTCTCAACTCTTTATTTTAGACACTACTATTTTTCCTACTCTATAGGTGAGGAACCTAAATGCAGAAAAATAAGTAACTTGTCCAAGGTCACATTCTAATTAGCGGCAGAGCTGGAATTCACATGCAGCCATGCTCTTAACCAGTGTGTGTAGATAGCGTATACAGAGAACAAACTTAAAATAAGCACGTGGTGGGGCAGTGGGGCATTGCTGAGCATAGAGGTGGGCAGAGGCCAGATCATGAAGGACTATGCTTGTTTTTTATGCCATAGGCCGTTGAGAGCCCAGGAAGGTTGGGCCTGACATGGTCAGATTTTTGATTTGGGATGATCATGTTGGTGGCTATGTGCAGGAAGGCCAGGAGTAGGTAAGGCAGCATGTGGTTTATGCAGGATATTGGAGGACATTTTAAGTTTGTTAAAAGAGATTCAAGAGCGTCCGTTCATACTCTTTACAGCGTCACAGAAGGAGGACAGGCTGTTAAAGAAGAGAGACCAAGGTTTTACTTGGGACTGCAAAATCCCATAGAGACACTTCTATGATTATGTTGTAAAGCTGTCTTTCCAGGGTTTTTCTATAAAATGGACAGGTCTATTGAAAGCCTGGCTTAACAGATTAATTCGGATGAACAGACAAAGCAGCATTAAAGTACTCTACTTAAGCAAGGATACTTACTCAATGGTTTTAGTAAGTAAGCTTCATATTAGTAAGATTCCATTAATCGTGGATAGTGGCATGGTATCAGACAGGACCCAGGACTTGGAGGCTTGCTCTTATACTGACTCGGTATCCCTGTTTATAAAATATAGCACTTGAAAGACTAAAACATTTTTTCATTGGAAGGTACTTTACATAGAATATCTATAAAGCTGAAGTTTACTGAGTACCTACTGTAATACCCAACAGCTAAATAGATCCAGGCTCCATACTTATGGGAATTTTCTTGTTTAATCATTAGAATGCCATGAGATGTTGGTGTAATTACTAGCCCTTTTTTATGGGTAAAGAAATAGAGTCTTAGGGAGATTAAGTCATTTTCCTGAGACCTCACAGCTAATTTCAAACTTGGATCTTTCTGACTCTAAAACTCCTATTTCTGGTTCTTTGAGTTTGGTGACATTGCTAGATTGACAGAAAAAATGGCCATAATTCTCCTTCCACCCTGTAGGGAGGAGTATGATTTCCCAGCTCTTCCCATCAAGGGATGAAATCTATTTCCCCACCCCTTGATTCTGCACTGCCTCGTAACTTGTTCTGGCTGATAGAATGTGATGGAAGTGATGCTATGCCGATTTCCAGCTCAGGCCTCAAGAAACCATTCATAGTTTTCTTAACTTTCTTGGAACTCTGCCAAGTAACCTATTGTCTGTACCAAAGACAAAGTGGCTTAAACAACAGGCATTTATTCCTCCAAGTTGTGGAGGCTAGGAAGTGCAAGATCAAGCTGCTGCCTGATTTAGTGCCTAGCAAGGGCTCTCTTCCTGGCTTGCAGATGGGGTACATGTCCTCACATGGTGGGGAGAGAGACAGCACTCTGGCCTTCTGTTCTTCTTATAAGGACATCCCATCATAGGGGCCCCATCCTCATGACCTTGTCTAAACCTAAGAACCTCCCCAAAGCTCCACCTCCTAAAACTATCACAACGGGGGGTAAGGATTCAACATAGGAATTTTGGGGGAACACAATTAGTCCATAAAATCCACTAAGTAAACAATACCAGCCTAGAATGTGGAAGATGAGAGACACAGGGACCAGTAGCCCCATCATCTCAGCTGACAACTGCAGACATGTGAGGCCATCCTAGATTAGCCAGTCATCAGCCGACACTCCTGCTGACGTCACAGATGTGGGCAGGAACCCAGCTCAGATTAGTTGAGTCTAGACCAGACTTGAAGAAGTGCCCAACCAGCCCTCAAAGTCACGAGCTCAATAAAAACTTATTAAGGCACTGGATTTGGGGTTTGTCTATTATGCAGCATTATTGATAACCGATATGACAACCACTTGATTTATTATCCAGACTGGAACACTTCTAAAAGGGGAAAGAGGCTCTATTAATAGTATACCAAGGTAACAAGCAAAAGGGAGCTGCCCAGATTCCCTCTCTCTGGGAATTGTACAGATCTAGTCTCTGGGCAGTAACACGCCCCTTGGATTTCTGAGCAGAGGAGTGAGGTGTTGAGAGTGGTTGGTTCTCTGTGCTCATTGGTCTGAGTGTGGTGAGTGACGGGAGGGATAGGAGTCAGAGAGAATGGCCAGAGCTGGGGTGGCCATCCAGCTTCCTAGGAGGAGGGCAAAAGTGAAGCTGGTCATAACTAAAGTGTAGAGGGAAAGAAAGTGGGCTAAAGAAAGACTCGTGAAGAAATGGAAGGACACCAGCCTTTCCAGAGTGTTTGTTTTTTGGCATGTGTTCCCTATCATAGTCTTTCTAATAATAAGAGCTAATGTTTGTCAGGCACTGATTGCATGCTGGACACTGTCCTAGCTAATTTGAAAGTATTAACTCATTTCATTCTCATGACTCCTTGTCCCCGTTTTACGGTCAAGGACACTGTTGCTCTGGCGGCGAAGGATCTTAACTGAGGAAGTCACTGCATCTTTAGAAATGGAGCTGCGATATGTTCCACCTCAAAGTCGGCTGCAGCAGTGTGCTGCTACCTTTGGCTATGTCTGTGTCTCTTGTTACACTGTCACCTCCTCAAGCTTGGGGCCTGTCTTGTTAATTTTGTGTGTGATCTTCTTCACATGTAACCTGCTCTATAACAGCCAAATGAATGATTTGACGAGAGAGCATCATAGAACAGACGGGTAGGAGATCCTACTCGTTCTGAATGTGAAACCAGATGCTCTAAGAATGTTTCCTCCTGGGCTTGAGGTCTTTGACTCTTAGTCTAAGAGGAGTGATATTTATTGCCCACAGGTCTGACTTGGTCTCGGGGTGGTTTCCCACTCAAGGTGTGAAGGTAATAGTGCCTCAGCAAAGAGGAAAGTCTGTAGATCAATCTAACAGATTAGCAACTTGTGGGCAATGTTCTTTTCTCTCGCTAAAGGAATGAACTGGTGACTAAACCCATGTCCGGAACATGACGGATTCTTGCTCTTAACTGCTTCGGGGCACTGACGTTTGAGTTTTAGGGCCAGCGAGGGCATCACTCTGCTGCTTTAACGCAGTGCAGGACCTGGCATCCCACACAAGTGTGAGAACCATCAGTTCCTCTTCACAAATACAAGTGCTCTCAGACTCAGAGATTTTAATCTTTCAGAAGGCTTTCTAGCCTAATAGTGCTGTGTCACAGGACATTCTCTCGTAGAGAATAGCTGTCAAATCATTTCGAAATATAAAAAGTATATATTAATGCATAAAGCAAAATGTCTCACGGAATACTAGAAAAGAGAGACTTGGAAATATATACTGCTCCTATTTTCTTCACCAAGTCTTTTTGTTTTCTACTGAAGTATTTACAAGAAGTGTTCCACACTAGTCCTGTGATCTGTCTCATGAGAAGAAGATTTGAAGTTGGGAGAAATTTCAGAAGTACTCCTGAGGATTCTGGAGGCCCATTAGCATAGTTAACAGAATGTTGGCCGAGGCACCAGGAGACAATGGATGTCGAGTTTCAAAGGAGGTGCTAGGTCGTATACAGGAAGTTCAAAGTAGACATCAAGAGCTGGTTAGATGTTTCACCACATCCAGGGTATCAAAAGGGTAGCATAATGGACAGTAAAGATAATTTTTTGAATATCTGTTTTTGGAAAATACAGTGCTGCATTGTGAGACCCGTACCCCTCACAAAGAGGGAAGAGAGGAGATGCCTGCTCCTCACCTCAAGCCTGGGGGGGGCTGGTCACAGCGTTCTGGAATCTGAGTCTTCTCTGACAAATCTAAAGAGTAAGAGATGAGCCAATCAGCTGCACATGGATCAACTGGGGATGAGGTAGAAGGGGGTGTTGGCTGTGCTGGATATCCTGTTCCCCAGAGTTTCTCTGTGAGTGAGTTTTTTCCACTGACAAAATGAGTATCATGAGAAGAGAGTGCTGGTGGGGAGTCATCTTAGCTCCTAACCAAGATGGCGCCTGCAGGGTTGAAAGGTCTCTGCCAAGAGAAGGTAGAGGAGGTAGAAGGACTGGAGGAAAATGAAGGCATCTTTCACATTAGAGAGCTGCAGGGAGAGACCACTAACAATACGGGCAGAGGTGAGAGGGGTCTCTGAGGTTGACACTCTTTTGGATATTTTACGGCTCTTCTTACAACTGCCTAATCCAGATCACCAGCTCACGACATAATTGGCTGAGAAAGAACTCTCCTGTCATCCTCTCCTTTTAGAATCCTCTATGTGCTCCAAACCTGGGGAGTGTGGCAGGAGAAAGTGCTAGGGAGGGGAAGGAGCAAAAGCCAACTAGAGCCCCCTTCCTTGACTGTAGGCTCCCCCACAAGGGTGGAGGGGAAGGGAGAAGGAGGTGAGACTTTAAGTCAAGGTTGAAATTTTGCTTTTGAAATGGAAATGTACTTTTTAAATAGTAAAGCAAGATTGTGCTTGTGACAAACTGACTGGAATATTTTGTGTTACTTAGGAGAGACTAGAGGCAGGACCATGGAAAATAGAATTATTTGGAACATATTTAGGTATATGTTGTTCAAATGGCTCAATATTTTCTTTTAGATGGGTATGCAGAGGGTTACTGTTTGATTTATATAAATCGCAGCTTCAAAAAGCAGGACAGCAGCTCGCATATAAGCATCCTTGGGTCCTTAGATCTCTTTTAATCTAAAGTATTTTAGATAACGTGTTCATAGTTGTGTGTGTTGTGTGTGTGTATATTTGTTTTATTTTCATGTTTATTCCATGAATTTAACAGTGAGATATTCCAGATCTCAATGGAAAAGTCACTCTAATTAACAAAATCCTAATTTCACTTTTTAATCTCTTGTTAAACCGTCAAATCGTATATTCTGACTTTTGATTTAGGAATTACGGTCAATGCAGCTAAAGAATATTGAAAACTACTGGTAATAGGTAAGGGATTAGTTTTCCTTTTTATATTCAGACATTGTCTTTTTAATTCATTTAGGTGCCCTGAGATATTTTTCTTTGCCTTAAGTCAACATTACCATTTGGTTTCAGTATCAGTAATGAAGCAGCCATGCAATTTTTAAGACTACGTTGCATTTCTTACAGGGGAAAAAAAACCAATGAATTGCCTGAAATACCTTCAAATAAAGACCAAATCCATATTTTTGCCCTTTACGTATTATTGTAGTGGATCTTTTGGAGGCTTACTATTTAAAATGTAGTAGGTGGACCAGCAATATCAGAAAAATCTGGGACCTTACTAGAAATACGAAACCATAAGCCCCTCTCTGAGACCAACTGAACTGGAATCTGTATGCCCATTAGAGTCTGAGAAGCTCTTTTCCATAGCCATGTTACATTCAGCACGGGATTTACTGGCTGTGTGCTTAACTAGATTTTGTGTGTCCCCCTACCCCCACACCATCATAGTGGAAACGATAAGAGCAGAACTGGGTTTAATCCATCTACTTTGCTTGCAATGTGTGTGACCTCAGGCAATTCACTTAACTTCCCAGCCCCAATGCTCTCATTTTAAAAATGTGGATAATATTCTTTACCATGACTCTGCAAAGTAGGACATATTCAAAATAATAGTATTTGTAATGGACTCAGTGTACTATCTGGTTCATAACAACACTCCAGAAATTTATTTTCAGCAAGATAACAGTATACCCACGGTTGTCAAAATAACACTTTCTTTCTTTCTTTCTTTTTCTCTTCTTTCTTCCTCCTTTTCTTTCCTTTTTTTTTTTTAATTTTAGCTTCTACTTGTTTGGCAACTTCAGCCACCCAGAGTATAGCTAAAAATGCTGAATTGTTTCCGTTACTTTAGTGGCACTAAAATTATTATCGAAACCCCTGTGAGTCAAATTCCTCACTTGTTGCATGATAGAACTTGTGTCCTCAGCTCGAGCATTTGACTCTTACTCTACTCACAACTCTGTCAGAAATGGTTATCTCATCTCCACATCCCCCAGAACGTTATGAGCAGGCTAGGGATGCAGGAATGGCAGCTGCCAAGAAGTGCTTTAAGAGCTGGCAGTTGCCTGGTGGAGAGAAAGCAAAGCTGCTCCAGCAGCTTAGAAGTAGGATCTGAGTCATCAAGAAGAGGTGAATACTTTTCCTGTGTCTCAACTGTTTGAACAGGTAGGGAAGTTTTTAACGATATCTAACCAAAAGTTGAGCAGGCAAGATTATTTTTAAAATTGGGATTTCTGAGTGAATGCTGTAGAATTGAGGTTTCAGCAATATTAAATAAAAAATAAGCAGTTTCTATCTGAATTAATTCTCAAGAGGTTTTTTCTTTATAAGTGGCAACATTAACACTCTCCTGGCTCAGGAAAATTTCTAGGACTTTGTTTTTCCCCCTTTTTTTCACTTTTTGTTGGTTTTGAGGTTTAGAATTCTGGTAAAGTCAAGTAAATAGGTTAATAAGAAATATATAAATGTCTAGTTAAGGCCAAGTATGTGAGCAATTTAATATTTCTAAAGGAGAACCATGAGGGACACCTCGAGACTTCTGGGTAGATTGAGATGTATTTTGACCTATTCTTTCCACTAAGTCCAGTAAAAACCCTAGAAATGATAGTAAGTAAAGCATAAAGAGATTCTGCAATGTGAAGAGAAGATATCAGACTGGCTAGGGACCTCTAGACCCAAAGAACAATAAAGTGTTGAGTTCCTTGAGTTTTCTTTCTGTTTCATGTGTCTCGCTGAAGAAGCCAGCAACCCAGAAATGCTGACAGGCACAGACAAAATAAGACTCAACAAAAGCCTACTCTCTCTACCCAGATAAACAAGGAAGGGACAGGCTAGCAGGACAGAAAACTTCTAGAAAATAGCCTCTTTACTGTAGCCAAACACCAAAGGAGAACTGACCCACGCATACCAGCAAAGGCTGAGTGGGGAGCCTAGACTTCTATCCTCCCATGTGTAACAAGAGGCCCCAGCCCCCTGTGGGAGTGGTGTCAGAGGAGGCCAAGTAGCAAGCTACAACTTCCATCCCTGCCAGGCAGTTATGAGCCCTCTCCCCATCACAGTACCTGTGGAGACCATGTGGGGTGCCTGGACTTCCAGCCTCGCTGGGCAGTAATGAGACGTCTCTTTCCCACACTGGGGGGTGTCAGAGGAGGCCCAGTGGGAGTAGTAATGAGGTACTGCTACCTCTCTCAAACAGGGAGGTATGAGTAAGGCATGGTGGGGAGGAGAATTCCCACTCCAATCTGGCGATAACAAAGAGCATCTCCCATTTGGTATCGTGGAGGTTACATGGAGAATCTAGACTTCTACACGCATATTACCCCTGGGAGTAATGAGGTAGCATCTCTCTTTCCCTTGTCAGAGTGGTGTCAGAGGAAGTCAGTTAAAACATCAGGTTTTAGTAAGATCCAGAGTCTTATAATATGCAGAATGTAAAGTTTCAATTGAAAATCACTCATCAGACGAAGAACCAGAAAGTTCCGGTGGATGAGAAAAAGACAACCAATAGATGTCAACAGCGATGACAGAGATATTAGCATTATCTGACAAAGATTTTAAAGAGCCATCACAAAGATGCTTCAATGAGCGATTAAGAACATGCTTGAAACAAATGAAAAAATAAGAATCTTAACAAAGAAACGCAAAGTCTCAGCAAAGAAATGGAAGATATAAGGAAGAACTAAAGGGAAATTTTAGGAGTGAAAATATAATAACCATAATAAAAAACTGAATGGATGGGCTCAATAGCAGAATGGAAGGAGAAGAGGAAAGAATTGATGAACTGGAGGTAGAGCATTAGAAATCACCCAGTCTGAACAACAAAGAGAAAATAGGCTGAAACAAGCATACAAAGCGAGACCCAGAGACCTGTGGGATGATAATAAAAGATCTAACCTTTGTGTCATGGGAGTCCCAGAAAGAGAGGAGTAAGAAGGTGGGGTTCAAAAAATACTCAAAGAAATAATTACTAACAACTTCCTAATTTTGTAAGAAACATAAATCTATATATACAAGAAGATGAGTGAATTCCAAACAGGATAAACCCAAAGAAATGCATATCAAGACACATCATAGTCAATCTTTTGAAAACTAAAGACAAAGAAAATATCTTGAAAGTAGCAAGGGAGAAATTACTTATTACCTTACTTATAGGGGAAAAACAGTCTAAATAGCAGTGGATTTCTCATGAGAAATCATGGAGACCAGAAGGAAGTGGCACAGCATTTTTTAAGTACTGAAAAAAAAAATGAAAAGAATTATGAAGCCAGAATGCTATGCATATGTAGTAAAAATAACCTTCAGGAATGAAGGGGAAATCAAGACATCCTGTGATGAAGAAAAGCAGAGAGAATTTGTCGCTAGCTTTCATACTCTAACAAATGGCTAAAAGAAATTCTCTAAACAGAAAGGAAATGTTAAAAGAAGAAAACTTGAAATACAAGGAAGGAGAAAAGAACACAGTATCCTAAAATAGGAAGAAACAAAGTAGACTTTCCTCCTCCTTTTGAGCCTTCTGCATTATGTTTGATGGTTGAGGTAAAAATCACAGCACTGTGGTTCTAAAGGTATATAGAGGAAATTTTTTTTTAAATTTTAAAGTTTATTATTTTTTCCATTTCCTTATTTATTTTTTATTGGAGTAACATTGGTTTATAACATTTTATAAATTTCAGGGTACCTCATTATATTTCAGTTCTGTGTAGACTACATCATGTTCACCACCCAGGGACATTAGTCTCTGTCACCGCATGTGTGTCCTTTTATTCCTTTCACCCTCCCCACTTCCCACCTACCCTCTGGTAACCACCAATCTAATCTCTATATCTATCTGTTTGTTTGTTGCTGTTATTTTTACCTTCTACTTAAGAGTGAAATCATATGGTATTTGGCTTTTTCTATCTGACTTATTTTATGTGTAACTCACAACAAAAAAACCAAGCCAATTAAAAAATGGGCAAAGAATCTGAAAAGACATTTATCCAAAGAAGATATACAGATGGCCAACAGGCACATAAAAAGATGTTCAACATTGCTAATTATTAGGGAAATACAAATCAAAAGTGCAATGAGATATCACCTCACGTCCATCAGAACGGCAGTAATTAACAAGACAAGACTTGGAAACAATCTAAGTGCCCACCAATAGATGAATGGACAAAGAATATGTGAGATAGATGGATGTATATACATACAATAGAATACTAATCAGCCATAAGAAGAGTTGAAATCTTGCCATTTGTGACAATACGGATGGACCTTGAGGGTATTACGTGGAAGAAATATTTAAGACAACTATAAAGGAGGGAGTGTTGACAGATGTAAAGGAGGGTAAGGCTTTTACGCTTTACTTGAATTGGTGAAATAACACCAGTAGACTAGGGTAAGTTTTGTATATATAATGTTCACACCACTGGAAAAGCTATTCAAAAAGATACTACTCAAATACAGTACAGAGAAATCAAAATGTAATTCTAAAAAATTGCTTAACTCACAAGAAGCTAGGAAAAAAAAGATAGAAGCGCAAAGAGAGAGAACGAATAGAAAACAAAAAAATAAAATGGTACTTTAAAGCCCTAATCTATAAAGAATTACACTAAATGTAAATGATTGGATTTATGTTTAATCTGGACAGATATTGGCAGAGTGGATTAAAAAACATGGCTCCACTGTATGCTGTCTACAAGAAATTTACTTCAAATACAATGCTATAGGCAGATTGAAAGCAAAGGGATGGAAAAATATATTAGTCTTGTAATTTTAATTAATTTGCAAATAGTAATCAAAGGACAATATTAATATCAGATAAAGAAGACTTCAGAGAAAAGGAAATTACTAGACAGAAAGGAACATTGTATGATAAAAGGGCCAACTCATCAGGAAGATATAGAAATCCTGAATGTGTGTGTGTCTGTGTACCAAAAAACAGAACTTCAAAATATGTGAACCAAAAATTGATAGAACTGAAAGGAGAAATAGGCAAATCCACAATAATAGTTGGAAACTTCAACACCCCTCTCTCAGCAATTAATAGGACAACCAGACAGAAAATCATCAAGGATATAAAAGAACTTGACAACACCATTGATTAAAAGGATCTAATCAATATTCATAGAACACCTCACCCAACAGTAGCAGAATCACATTCATTTCAAGTGCCTGTGCAACATATATCAAGATGGAGCACATCCTGGGCCATGAAACAAACCTCAACAAATTTAAAAGATTTTAAATCACATAGTGTATGTTTTGGGACCAATGTGGGTCAACTGGAAATCACTAACAAAGATAACAGGAAAATCTCCAAATCCTTGAAAACTATACAACACATTTCTGAATAATCCATGGAGACATCTCAAGGGAAATTTAAAAAATACATTGAATTGAATGAAAATGGCAATACAATATACAGAACTATGTGGAACATGGCTAAAACAATGCTGAGAGGGAAATTTAGAGCATAACTACATATATTAGAAAAGAAAATCTCAAATCAATAATCTAAGCTCCTCTCTTAAGAAGCTAGAAAAAGAACAAAATAAACCCAAAGGAAGCAGAAGGAAGCAAATGACAATGATAAGAGCAGAAATCTACGAAATCGAAAACAGAAAAATATTAGAGAGAATCAATGAAACAAACAACTGCTTCTTTTAAAAGATCAAGAAAATTTACAAACCTCTAGAAAGACTGACACAGGAAAAAGAGAGAAGACATAAATTACCGCTGGCAGAGAGGGAATATCACTACACATCCTGAAGACATCAGCAGGACAATAAGGGAACATTATGAACAACCTTACACATCCACATTTGACAACCTAGATAAAATTGACCCATTCCTCAAAAAATACAAAATACCAGGGCTGAAAGAATTATACTTATAATTATATTATAATTCATACTGGGGCATGAAAGAAAAAAATGATGAGTTGGACTTCATCAAAATTAAAACTTTTGCTCTGTGAAAGACTCTGCTAAGAGGGTGAAAGACAAACTATAGACTGAGAGGAAACATTTGCAAATCATGTATCTGACAAAGTACTAATATCTAGATTATTTAAAGAACTCTCAAAGCTCAATAGAAAAAAAAATTCAGTTAGAAAATGAGCTAAAGACATGAACAGATATTTCACAGAAGAGGATACACAGATGGCAGGTAAGCACGTGAAAAGATGTTCCACACCATTAGCTACTAGAAAAATGCAAACTAAAACTTCCATGACGACGTACACCTGAATTTATATAACGTTCTAAACCAATGCTACTGCAATAAAAAATAATTGAAAAAAACTTCATTGAGATATCACTATGTAGTCATTAGAATGGCTAAAATAAAACCTAGTGACTATTTTCCAGAGTATTTATACTGTCTGACAGTCCCACCAGCAATGTATGAGTGATCCAGTTTTTCCATATCCTTGCTGGATCACTCATACATTGCTGGTGGGAATGTGTGAAATGGTACAGGTACTCTGAAAAATAGTTTCACAGTTTCTTAAAACACTAACATTTAACAATTGCACTCCTGGGCGTTTATCCCAGAGAAATGAAGACTTATGTTCACACAAAAACACATACACAAATACAGGTTACTATTTGTAATAGTTAAAAAAACTGGAAACAACACAAATGTCCTTCAATGGGTGAATGGTTAAACAATTTGGTACATCATACCATCAAATACTGCTCAGTAATAAAAGAGAATGAGTTATTGATATGCACAACTGGATGAATCTCCAGAGAATTGCATTGAGTGAAAAAAGCCAATTCCAAAAGGTTACTTATTGTGTGAGTCTATTTATTTAACAATCTTGAAATGAGAAAATTATAGAAATGGAGAACAGATAAGTGGTTGCCAGGAATTAGAATGGGGGGTGCTAGAGGGAAGAGGGTGTGGCATGTGGGAGATCCTTATAGTGATGGCAATGCTCTGTATCTTGACTGTATCAATGTCCATATCCTGATTGTGATGATGCCACACTGGAGTTTTGTGAGATATCACCACTGGGGGAAACTGAGTAAAGGCTCACTGGAGCCCTTTGTTTTATTTCCTATAACTAAATGCGATTCTACAATAATCTCAAATTTTAAAAGCTTAGTTAAAAAATTAAACACATTGACATAATCCTCTCCCCAGGAATATGCACAACTTCTGGATTGTGTTTTGGGGAAGGAGGTTGAAAGAAGTGGAGAGAGAATATGTAAGTGCAGGTAAAAGTCTCTACTCTCTGTAGGGACAGACACAGATAGGATGAAACATGGACACTCTTGTTCATTCTTTCACTTGTTCTTACAGTCAATTCATCCGCTCACTTGTATGTTCATACATTCAATCATTTATAAATATACCCACTCACATGTTCATCTTATCTTTCATTCAAATAATAATTGTTGAGAGCAACTATAGATGAGGTATGGTACTAAGCACTGGGGGGATGGAAGAATGACCATGACGTGGCCTCTGAATTTGGGGAGCTCACTGTATTCGTTGATACATTCCATCAACCAAGTAGGCTACCAACCCAACGAACCAACGAACCAACCCACCAACCATCCAATGTTGATAAACGCCTATTCTATCCCCAAGGCCTGCCATATTGCTTGGCATTAAAATATGAATACATATGTCATTCATTTTATAATTGCTTATTGACTACATAAAGGAAGCATGTTTTCAGAGCTGGGTGCCAAATTATTGGCCTTCTGACAACCCAGGAAAAAAGATAAAGTAAATAGAGATTGGGAAAGGGGAGTAATTCACCAATTCTGTGTTAAGGAGTGAGTCAAATCACCCATTCAGCAGGATAGAATGTCAGGTGGCCCCAGTGTAAACTCCACGCTCCTAAACAGAGATCACTGGGCTCCCACAATGTGGCCCCAACCTCCCTTTCCCACCCCATCTCCTGCTAGTTCGGCTGCGCTCTTTATGTTTTCCATTTTCTCTGCATGGGTTTCCTCCACAGGAATGTGCTTTCCCCACTTGTAAACCTGATGCCCCACTGTTCTGTAGCTTTCTGTGACTTCCTGTGACTCCACAAAGAGGGAGTGAAGGGCTGCTCCTCTCTGTTCCTGCGGTACTTAAGTATACGTACTGTTTAGGTTCTAATCATGCACCGGTAGTGTATCAGGAGGTTCAGGGATCAAACGGATGGAGATTGAATTCCACTTTCCCCACTCACTGACTGTCTTAACTTAGGGAAGCTTGTTAACCTCTCAGAATCTCCTTCTTCTTATGACTTTATGGATGCAAATGGGATCAGGTCTCAGGAATAACACATGGAAAGTGACCAGAAAACTGCCAGGAACGTGTGTAGCACCGAGGAAATGCTTGCTCTTATCGTATTATGGGAAATCATTTTTGCATTTTTTTTCACTTGAGGCAGGGACTATTTCTTGTTCATCTTAGTATTCCCAGCTTTTGGACTCTTGTACAGTAGCAATAATGTTACTAATACTAATCATGCCTGCCATTTAACGTATTACTTCCTGGTACACAGTAGATAATAAATGTCTGTCGAAACAGCTAGGTTGGAAATCACTCAATTGCAGGACTTCCTGCGTCTCTTCCAGTTATACCACATTGATCTATGTTCACTGAAATTCTAGTGCTCTCTGGAGGAGTCTGAGGATATTCCAGGGGCCAGGGAGAGAGGGCGAGCAGAGGGAAGGCAGCGTGGCTTTGATCATTTTTGTGTGTGGATGGGATATATGACTTTGCCCAGGAGTTATACTGTGGGATACATTGTGAGACCTTTCAGAACAGGGACACAAGGGGTTGAGGGCTACTCTCAGCATAATTACTTATTATTAGGAAGGAGATTGTATAAAGGTTTGTATATTATACATACACTTTTCTCGTGGAGGTCATATAGGTGTCTCTCGCTTACTCTGCTCCAGCCACACTGGCCTCCTGCTGCTCCTTAAACCTTGCAAGCACAGTCCCATCTACAATCTTTGTACCCACTATTCTGTCTGCTCAGAATGCTCTTCTGCCAAATATCTGCATGGTTAATTCCCTCACCTCATCCTTCAAGACTTTGCTCGAATGGCAACCTCTTGAAGAGACCCATGCTGCCACCCTACATAATTCTACAACACGCATCCCCCATCCTCAGTATTCCATCCTCCTTTTCCTTGTCTACCTTTCCTTGTTCTTATAGTTCAGATCACCTTCTGGAATACTATATGCCTCACTTGATGATCATATTTGTAGTTTATTTTCTGTCTCCCCTATTAGAACCCAAACCTCATTAGAACAGGGAACTTTATCTGTTTTGCTCACTGTTGTATGCCAAGTACTTAGAACAGTGCCTGACACACAGTAGGTGCCCAATATTGAGTGAATAAAAGAATAAATCAGATGGGGCTTTGGGAGAAAATAGCCCCAATGATGAAGAGATGGGTTTGCTCAGAGACCCTCAAAGGCAGGAGCAGATGCAGCCCAGGACTCAAGTTTCCCCTGCATGGGAGAGGAACCTCCCATTTTCCTGATGACCCAGCAGACCTCATGCCCAGAATCCATGCTTTCCCTCAGAAGGAATAAGAGGCCATTCAAATATAATTGTCTGAGACAGATCACATCTAAGACCCAAGAACATACCAGTGGGTGAACTGATGCGTATCGTTTCCAAGGTGAGGGTTGCTGAATTCTGGGAAGAGGGTGGAGATGAGGACACAGGTGGAGACAAGGATGCCTGCAGAGAAAAGGGTTAAGGGGGGAGGCCTGTGGGTGGAATCCGAGGGAGAGGTGGGCATGACAGAGCACAAGTGGGTGTGTCCCTGATCCTCTATCTCTGGAACTCAAAGCCTATTTCCCTTGTGAAGCAGAAGAGCCAAAGAAACTAGACGAGGGGCATGATTCTCCTCTAGGTTCCCGTAATACCCTGGAGATGGCAAAAAAGGCCTTTTGGTAAAGAACTGCTTAAGCCAGTGGTGACTAACTGTGGCCCGAGGGGTGAGACCTTCTTTGTAAAGATCATTTAATTCTAACATCCTTATGCAGTCACACAATCTCCTCTATGCCAGAATCGCCACTTTCTGTGGCTTTATTCCAGGCCAGGGACCCACATTTACGTCACCATTTGGTACATGTATCAGCTTGCCTGGGAACCTAAGCTTCATTTGGTGCAGTGTGAATTTAAGGTAAAGACGGATGGGCAAGACAATGTACGGAATGAGAAGAAGAGGGTGCCCTCCTCTCCCTACTTTCTGACTTGGCAACACCTGCAGACACCTGACCTGCTCCTTGGTGACACGAAGTGACAGTTACTACTCCCAGATGGGTCCCAGCTATAGAAAGAGAAGGTTCAACCCTCAACTCCCCCACTATCCCTGCCCTCCAGCTAGAGAGATACCCTGTGCAACATGTAGGGCCTAGAATTAGAAAGGAAGGGGCCTATCAGATGGGGTGCTGTGAATATATTATGGTGTGTATTGGTTTCCTAAGGCTGCCATAATAACGTTCCTTGAACTGGGTGGCTTAGAATGACAGAAATGTATCCTCTCACAGTTCTAGAGACCAGAGTCCGAAACCAAGGCGTGGGCAGGGTTGGTTCCTTCTGAAGGCTGTAAGAAAAGGCCTCTCTCCTAGCGCTGGTGGAAGCTAGGGGCCAATCCTATTGCAGTAAGACCTCATCCTAACTAATTGCATCTATAACGATCATATTTCCAAAAAAGGTCACATTCTGAGATTCCCGGGCTTAGAACTTCAATATATGAATTTGGGGGGGGGGGGCACAATTCAATCTATATGTGGTGTAACTAACATTTCGATTGTAAAGCTTGTAATTTAAAACTTGTAATTTAAAGCTTAAAAACCAACAACTTCTTCAACCTCCTCATTTTATGCAGGAGAAAGCTGAAGCCCAGAGATGTTTCAGAGTTAGGTGGAGTGGGAAGGAAATGCCCACTCCAGAATTTTAACCCCATCTCTTATAAGCCATGCGACCTAGAATCACTTATGTGGAGCTTTATTCTCCACTTGGATATGACACTACCTGGCATTGCCTAACAGGGAGGTCGGGGACCATTGCCATGAAGATGCTTTGTCAACTCTAACAGACATATATGAGTAAAGGGTAATTTCTGTAAGGTCACGTGCAGTAGGTATCTGCGGAGCATCCCATCAAGTCTGGAGTTCTTTCCTTAGACATGGCTTTGTCCCAGCCACCCCTGTGTTGCGGAGGTCAAGGCAGAAGCCTGAGGCTCTAGTGAGCAGGGATGGAGAATACGTCACAGTGAGTGACTCTCATAAAAAATCGGAATTTGACCAGGCTGGGAGATCCAACCCAACTTTGGGGGTGATCATAAAGACAAGGTGCCTTTACTCTTTTAACTGGCAAAATTCTCAATAAAATGGTTACTCTTTTTCTAGCTTAAGACTGTGAGCTCTGGGGAGGGCAAATAAGCACAATTTACCGGTGAGGTGAATAAAAAAGGTCAGTCTGAGAGCTGCGGAAAATTCTGTGGTGGAACTCAGAGCCACTGAAAGATCATTTTGTAAGAAACCAGCAGGGTGGAGTCGGACTGGGTTTTGCACCAAGAGTCTTCACTCACTAGCTGTGTTAATGACAGGGGCAGAAGGGGTGAGTTTAATTAACTTCCTGATTCCTAGTTCCTCCTCTGTTAAGTGGGGATAAAGCTATTTAGGCACAGCTGGTAGAGCGTGGCTGGGCTCAGCCTTTCCACAGTGTGATCAGGCAGTACTCATTTAAATAAAGCATGCATGCGCCCAGTGAGCCAGCAATGCCATTCCTAGGTATAGACCTAGGGAATGTCACACCCAGTGTGTGAGGGACAGGCGCGAGGATGATGCTTCTGTAGCACTGTTTGTAGGAGACGTCCAGGCCATCCATCATTAGAGGAATGAACGAGTAACATACTGAGGATGCCAATAATGGAACACTAGGCAGCAGCTAGAAGAAATGAACTGGAGCAATGGTTCTCAGACTGTGGATCCAGGACCAGCAGCATCAGCATCAGCTGGGAACTTGTTAGAAATGCAAATTCATGGGCTCCAGCCCAGTTCTAACGAATCAGAAACTCTGGGGTGGGGCCTGGCAATCTCTTTTAACAAGGCCTCCAGGAGATTCTGATGTATGCTCAAGGTTGAGAATCAATGAAGCAGAGGGACACATGGAAAGATATTCAAGCATCGTCTTAAGTTACAAAGTAAGAAAGAGACTGAGGTTTATTCCTCAACGAAATTTATCTAAATTAAAAGCATACATATGCACAAAAATATTTGATGACCAAGACTGTCATTCTAGTGAATTGGGGCCAGGGATGCTGCTAAACATCCCACAACACACAGGACAGTTCTGCACAACAGAGAGTTACCCAGCCCAAGAGGTCAATAGTGATGATGTTGAGAAACCCTGATACCTCTACACAAAACCCCTCTTGCCTCCTTCAGACTAGTATCTGCCAAATTGTGTCAAGAAGAATGCATGCGTGCCATGAGTTTTGAATTAGGTCTTCTGTTGGGGAGAAGAAACATCAACGAAGCAATATTTCATCTTTGTGTGTGTGTTATATAAGTGCATTTGCATAGTTGACCTTAATATTGAAGAATGACCCGGCCTGATGCCTCAAACAAGATGTCCAGGCTCTACCTTGGTCAAGAGGAATGTTATCAACTAATTGCTGCACATTTGCCATCTACTCAGTGGTCCTTGCACTGGGACACATTTTTCACATGATTTCAGCACATATATGTGATACTATTTTCTACTTATTGTGTACCAAATATATCCAAGTTTGATCACTTCATACAACAATTAATTATTCTGTGGAGCCATACATTTGCCATAAATCTTAATCCATATTCATATTATAGGAGTTCTGTTAGTTTCCTGACACTATATAATCACTGCGATTATCTCATACTCAAATCTTGGGATCATTGCTAAGTGAGAATGATTTCTCTTTCTTCTGAATTTACTTGCGTCCCATTTGGCACTTTGTACCTGGAATACAGGTGACTCTTGATAATATAAACTCTTTGAGATCACACCTGAATTATATTTTCCTAGTGCCATGTTTTGTTCTTGATGTTCATTAGACCTTGAACTATAAGAACAATGATAAGATTTTTGTAAAAGGTAATTTATATACAATTACCTGCTCCTCTGCCCCTTTTCCTCTATGATATTTACTTGATAATGTTTCATTCAGAGTTTAATATATAGTTCTTGCAAGTAGGAAAGATTAGATAAGTAAGTCGTGAAAGATGCATATTGGAAATTTCCCAGAAGAGTAGTTTTTACATGCAGTCTCAAGCCATTATTTTTTACTGCATTTGCTTTTCAAAAAGAAATGGATTTGAAATATAGACACATTAATATGACTCAAATCTCTAAGTCTATCCAAGTAAACCACAGGATGCTGATCAGCAAAACGAGTGAAAGAGTAGAAATCAACAGATATAGTCGGCGGGAGTGTTGGCAGGGGCTGTGTGACCCTAATCATGCCACTTCACCATGAGTATTTCTGGGCACTCCCCCTCCTTTTAAGTGAAAGGTTCTCATATCCACTGATGTGGATCAGCACTGTGCCAGGTAGAGAAGCCCAAGCCCTGGCCTACATGCCGATCTATATGACCCGATTTGTATCTAAAGTTATACGACTACACAATCACCAGACCCCACCTGCAGTGATACCATCTTAATGACTTTTTGCATCATCTTTCCTTTGTCTGGTAAAAATAAGTCACATACTCATGCCTTATAAATTTAGCCCTAATCCTCAACACATTGAAGCTTTTCACTACCCATGGGTCCTGTCCCCATGCTATTCTCTGAATAAAAGAGCACTAATAGCAGAACTTGAGAGTCCAAGAAATCTTTCTTTTGACTCCTTGGCTCGCCAAGCCCGCATCACCCACCATCTCTGGCTGTCTTTGCTCTAACAGGAGCTCATCGCTGCACCCCTGAACTCACATGGTACAGACTTTCCTTCTGCACCATGGTGCTCCTGCAGTTTCTTCCCCTTTTGCTAAATGATATCACCGTCCCCTCGGGTTCTAAACCCAGAAATCCTAGAGTCATTTTATGACTCCACTGCCTTCCTCACCCTCAACATTAATCTATTAACAAGTCTTATTGATGTTCCTATCTCCAAAATATGTCTTAAGATCTGCTCACTCCCCTCTCCTGGCTCCTCATTAAATTCAGCCTCCATTAGCTTTTGAGGATGAGCCTTGACCTGGGTGATGCATTTTTAATCTTGCATTTGAATACAGGTCTGGCTGGCTCCAACCTTCCCCTCTCCCCTTCCTCAAAGGGAACGTTCAGCCACAAATGAAATATTTTCTGTTCTCTAGGTTAGGAATAGGACCACTACTAAAATGAATGTTTCCCAGTCTTCTGGCACCTTAAGATCTGAGGCAAAACAACAAACAACCCCAAATCTCATATGCCTATGAACTGGAAGTCTAGAACTACCAAGAAGACTTCTCGAAATTCCTAGTCTTTCTTGATTATAATCACTTCTAGTTCTCAACTCCTGTATATGTTTAATCATTTCAGCTTATGAATTATCTTGCCATCACACATATACTGTGGCATTAATTAAAGCGTGAAGTATAGCCCTTCCTTCACTAACGGTTAATTATGGAGGGAGACTAGAATCTAGAGTTATTTACTGCACATCAACAAAAACTTCAAATGAAACATCAGACATCTTTTTTCTTAAACACTCTCTGGCCACCCAACTACAGGGGATTTCTCACTGGATAGTTTGAAGCTCCTGGTCCTCCAACCTCACGCTCTCAGGATACTCATTTGTCTCCTCTCACGCAGGGGGGTTAGCCACACTCCTTTGTGTTTAGCTCCTGCTAACGTCCAGTCCTCAGGCATTCCTTTTAACCTCAGATAGCTTATCAATGTTACTCCAAAAGAAGACAGCTTCTTCCTGAGAATTCTCATTCTCTGTTAAGATAATAAATTATTCTTATTCCTTAAAAGAGGCTGAAGATTTCAACTCTTGTTAAACGTTTCTATTAATCTGAGTTTGATATTCACCCTTCAGGTATTTATTGGGAACTTCTGCTGAGTTTGGCATCATTTTGTTGCTAGGAGCAAAATAATACTGTGCAGAATCCAGCAAGAATTCTGCTCTCTCCATGCTGCTCTATGGTCTGTAGAATGTAGAATCTACATATTTAGTAGTGCAATTTACTGTTAATGTGTAATTACAAAAAGAGAAGACTGTGCAAGAAAACAATGCAGCCCTATGAAATCGCACCACATAAGGATCTGATGTAGACTGAGGATCAGGAAAGGCAGCCACAGGAAGTGAGGATGGAAGTTATTTTGAAGTCGTGGTACACTGCTAAAGGTCTAATGATGGGCTCTGTTGAAGGGGCTGGGCGTGGGGGAGTGAGGGGAACAAGCTCAGATGTGTAGCATTTGTCAGTTTCCATAGTGTAAATGTTTCCTCTATGTCTGATTTCAGGCTATCACTAGCGTGTCTGAATGTAAAGTTGGAAGTGGAAAGATGAGAACAAGAACCACCGTTATATAGCATTTCTACCATACAGAAATGATATTAAGAGCATAGATACAGTGTGATATGGAATCTACCAAAAGCTCAACTCACAGAAATAGAAACTAGAATGATGGTTACCAGGGGCTGGGGGAGGAGGAAATGGGGAGACATTGGTTAATGGGTACAAACTTGCTGTTATAAGTTCTGGGGGTCCAATGTACAGCACAGTGATTATAATTAATAATACTATATAATATACTTGAAAGTTGCTAAGAGAGTAGATCTTAAATATTTTCACCACAAAAAAGAAATGGTAGTTATGTGATATGATGGTGGTACCAGCTAACGCTATGGTGGTAATCATTTTGCAATATACAAATGTATCAAATCAACACATACGTCTTAAGCTTATGCAATGTTAATTATATCTCAATAAGGCTGGGGAAATATAAGAGCATAGTAGTAAAGTGTAGTATAATAATCAGGAAGTGATGAATTTTGAGTGCTACCTTTGTTTTAATTCAATTTATTCATGATTTTATGTAATTTTATTTTTAATAATAGCTCTATTTAACAACCAGCTTGTAACATTCCTGAAAATTTAACAGTCAGCCCTTGTGAGCCCATGAAAGCTAAATCCAGCGCAGCACTGAAGGTCAAGTGCATTTAACTAGGTATGGAAAGTACACAGGGGTAGCAGCATATGCAAAGGTCCTGTGATGAGGGGAAGCTTGGCAAGGTTGCTAAGGCTTTTTGCTTTTAATCCTAACAGCAAGTGAAGCCTCTGCAGGTTTACAAGCAGAAGTGTAATGATCTGACTGCACTTGGGAAAGGCCTGTTGTGGGAGGAGGGTGTTGTTCCACTGTCACTGGGTGGTTTCGGTTGAATTTGGGTAAACACACAGGGAGAAGGATTCAAACTCTGGATGGGGACTAGACGCCCTTTCAATTCCTCTCAGCTCTGAACTTTCATGACAAACAAAGAAAGACTGGAGTTTTTGAGGACAGATAGAAGAGGAGAGAACTGATGAGTCAAGGGCCTAGATCTGGCGTCTTCAACATTATAAGCAGAGGGACCGGCTCCGTGGACAAGTGGTTAAGTTGGCGCGCTCTGCTGCGGCGGCCCAGGGTTCGGATCCTGGGCGCGGACATGGTACCTCTCATCAGGCCACGTTGAGACGGCGTCCCACATCCCACAACTAGAAGGACATGCAACTAAGATATACAACTGTGTACAGGGGGGGTTTGGGGAGATAAAGCAGAAAAGAAAAAAAAAGATTGGCAACAGTTGTTAGCCCAGGTGCCAATCTTTAAAAAAAAAACATTATAAGCAGATAAATAAATATGCCAGCAACTCGAGGCCGAAATTAAAAAAAAAAAAACAAGCCTTATCTTGAAAATAAATAGCCACAGGAAGCAGAGCGAGACAGGTGTTTTCTCTCTCTCTTCCTCCTTCTTCATGGGTTCCTATTTTTGAGATGCCGCTTCCTCGAAGTGTCAGACAATTACATCTGCTAATATATTTTTGCCAACGTGATCCTAAAAAGGATAATGTGAACTATTTAATGCCACTCCCTCATCGCAGAAGTCAATAGAGCAGTAAAAGCTACAGCATCTCATGTTATGAAATTCCTTGTGCAAGAGATTTCAGAGAGCACAGTCCGAGACCAGGAAGACTGAGGAATGGCTTCACACAGGAGGGAAAGGAACCTGCCGGAGAGTCCCTTTGTGCTTACGGCCTTTGTAGCTATGGCACTGTCTTCCATGACCCGCTCTGCCCTCCCGGTTTTAGGCACAGCTTCCTAACTCCACACTGCCTCTCTGGGGGGGCCCCCTGCCAGCATCCCCTCTAATCTCCCCCACGGCAGGAGCCTTGAAGGCAGCCCAGACCTTGTGTCTGCCCATGGACCCTGTACCACAACCCTCCCCCTGGGCACCATACCCTTCAGGCTGTCGCTACCCTGGACACTCTTCACAACAGCCCACCTTCTCCCCTTCACTGTCCCCTCAGAGTAAGTCCCAGTCAGTCCTGGCTGGAGTTAACCTTAAGAAAAATGGCTTTGGAGACAGTCAGATTCCTGCTTCCCTGTGTATCAGTCACATGGCATTGGGTAAGCGAGGCAGCCTCTGGGCCTCAGTTCTCTTGAGTGAGGAGTAGAATACTCCCCATTTCTCTCCAGGTTAAGTGTTGAGGAAATGAGGATAGCAAAGTTCCCAGAACAATCAATGCATGATAACATATCACTTTCCATGATTATTACTTTTATCTGCTCCCTGGCCTGCCCTGCATCTGTGTGTTTTTGAAAGACCCATTGATTTACTCATTCGTTCTGCGTGTCTGCTCTGTGCAGGCACCATGTCATCCATGTTGTCTTGGTGGGCCCGTAATTCATAGGAGCTATTTACCTGATGCCTGTTATATTTTGTCCAAAGATGCTCTCATCACTTTTCAGAGAATATTAGCTTTGTGTTGCTGCGCAGTGAAGTGCTAGAGATCTACAGAGAATGAATAGCGATGTCTGTGGCCCCAGAGAGCTGACTTACCGTATGTCCACAATACATCGGTGCCTTTCTCCTAACTAGTTGGCTCTGGATGCATGTTGCTGATGCCCGAATCCTTCAAGTGCATTTTTAAAGTTAGTCTATGGCTTTTACTACTAGCCCATTAGGTAAACAGACTTTTTTCCCTTTTTATTAGGAGTGCTAATAGGGCAGGAGGCAGATTCCTCCTCACTCCGCTCTCCTACGCGCCTGCACTACAGCGGGTTTCTACAGGCATCGTCTCGTTTCCTCCTTACAACTGTGTGAAGAGATAGCCTGCACCTGGTTTTGTAATTGAATTAGCTAAAGGTTGGATAAATTAAGGAACTTGCCCCTAGTCCCTGGGCTTGCAGAGCCTGAACCTGCCAGACACCAGAGGCTGACCTCTCTGCTGCATGCAATGCTGTCAGTCTACCAGTAATCTCCCAGTTCCACCGCTCACTTATCACCTCTCAGAACATCAGAGCAGAAGCAATGGCACTGTACTGTCAGGTGAGGGAATCCTGACACCCTTCAGCTCAACCTCTCCCTTTCAGGCTCCCTTTCATGGGGGCCAATCTGTTGACAAATTGTCCTTTTCATAGTTGAGGGAAGCTTAACAAAAGAAAAGTTTAATAGACTCACCATTGAGGGCACAGCAATTTAGCAAGAAATATGGCTGAATGACTTGCAACTGTCTTCACCGTGCGTCTTCTAGATTCTGGCGCAAACCCAGCTGCCATAACAAACAGAACGACCAGATTTGCTTCACTGTCGAATGTTTTGTGTCAGGGCTGCTTCAGAAAGCTCATCCTTTTCTGGCTTCCCATAAGAATCTTGGTCTAGTCCACAGGTGCCGTGGTCAAGGAGAATCAAATCAGGCAGAAATCCCTGCCAGCTACTCACAGGGACACGAGTTGCTAGCAGGACGTTGGAGTCTGCTGGCTCTGGGACGAAGCAGGTGAGCGGAGCCAAGGTGGGGCCACAAGCCAGACTCACACCTGTTGTTGACATCAAACAGTTGTGTGTTCCTGTGGTGTTCATTCCTTATGTTCATAAAGGCTGAGCTCAGGGAACTCAAGTCTCCCTCCAGCCCCTACACGAGGAATCTCCCTTCCTAGAGTGAAGGCAGCAAAGGTACCATTTGTTTTCTTTTTTCCTTTGTTGGCATTCTATCCAAGATCCGAATGCTGATCCTTTGTTACGTACATTGTAAGTATCTTTTCCCAGAATGAGGCTTCCTTTCTCACTGTTCTCATGGAATCTTTTTTTACTTTTTATTTTTGCTGAGGAAGATATTCGCCATGAGCTAACATCTGTTGCCAGTCTTCTTCTTTTTTTTGTATGTGAGCTGCTGCCACACCATGGCCACTGACAGAAGAGTGGCATAGGTCCATGCCCGGGAACTGAACCCAGGCTGCAGAAGTGGAGTACACCGAACTTAACCACTAGGCCACTGGGGCTGGCCCTCATGGAATCTTTTGATGAACAGAAATTCATCTTCCATTTCATATTGATTGGTGGTAGTTTCCTGGAACATTGCTTTACACAGGGGCCTGAGATTGGGCAGGCTTGGTATGAAAGAGCACCATGATCTATTAAGGATGTCTGTACACCACGAGGGCTCCCAGGACTGTCATTTTATAGCCTTGGAATAAGCTAGCTAAATAGTCAAATGGATTTCAGTTCACGTTTCTACCAATGCACCCACTGGACAGATCTCTGGGGACAGGTGAATGGAAGGATAGAAATTCATGAAAGGAGCAGGGATAGCACTGACTATCAGTAATAGTAGAAACACATGCCTTCTCTGTCTTTTTCAAAGAGACAGGTAGATTTCACCTTCTTCAAGGAGGTGACGTAAGCTCTGGATCTGAAGGGTGAATAAGAGTTTACCAAGTAGAATAAAAAACATCTCAAGAAATGTAACTGGGGAGTGGGATGAACAGAATGGTGTGCTCAGCGAAGCCTAAGAAGTTTGGTGGTTCTGGGTCATCACAGGTGTGGCAGATGATGGTGAGAGATGAGGTTGGAAAGTTTGTTGGGGTCCATGTCATCATGGTCACACTCTCTGTGTGTTAAGAAGTTGAGACTTTATTCTGGAGGTCGTGGTCCTGTCTTTCAATTAGCCTCAGGGCTGAAATATACAAGATAATAAAATAAGGCTTGAGAGAAGGAAGAATAATAGGAACATGAGGCTAGGAAATTCTTAGAAATTATTAGGTGCTAAGATAGAAGCATTGGCTAGGTCTTACATCAAGGAATTGGGCTCAAGCTTCATGTTTGGTTTTAGCAAAAGCTTCTATCTGAGGATAGAAAGGAAGCCATGGGGGAGAAAGCATGAGACTTAGTGTTGGAAAAGTTGAGGATAATGAGAGTAAAGGGTAATTAATAGGGTTTCGGGCCCAAGGGTTGGGGTAGCAACCCAGTGATCAGTCTTGGAGTACAGGGAGAGAGAAAGAGCCTGGGGTTTGGGACCAGTACTCAGCCACTACGTGGGCAGTTGGCCTTGAGGATGACAAGGAAACTCCATTTCCATAACCGAGGCAGAAGGTCAGATGTGACCAGAACAAAGCTGACCTGACACTCAGAACTTTCAGCTAATGTGTGGCCTGCAGCCTTGGCAGAGTGAGGGGGCACAGGCTGAACCACTTCAGAGCCTGGGTTGAAATCCCCGCCGGGCCCTCTGTGTCTATGGGATCTCGAACAAAGCTGGCTCCTCCATGAGACGCTAAGCAGCCCTGACATGTCAAATGGGATTAGCACAGAGCCTGGTGAGCAAAGAAGGCAGAACAGTCCCAGCTGCTGGGCGGGAGGGAACTCAGGGCCGTCTGTCAGCTCTGCCTGCTTCCTGCCCTCTGCCCCATCCTCCTCCCCACAGCCAGGACTCTTAGAATTGAACAGGAGCGAGGGATTTAAGCAGTTCCAGAACCACTCCCAGACTCACCAGTCTTGTGAGTCAGACTCTGTGCTCCAGTTTTGATTGATCTAGTGTCTGCTCCACATCCTCAGCCAGCGTCTCAGTTCCTATAGGAAAGGCTCAGGTACTGGGGACTCTCTGAGCGCCTATTTCCTCATCTGCAAAGAAAGTGAAGAATCCCGACTTCATGGAGTTGATATGAGGCTTTCTTAAGCCTATTGGTGAAATGTACATACTAATACACACTAACCATCTTTGCTAAATGCTTCACAAATGCGATGGTTGCTGTGACGGCGATGAAGGTGATCACAGTGTATGATGACCTCTTGCAGTCTCTGAGTCACACCTTGGTAGTTTTACTGGCCCACTTGCTCCAGAGAGAGAAGAGCAGGTGTGTGGGTTTGTGCAGGAGCAAGGCGCATGTGAATGGAAGAGCGTTAGGCAGAACAGCAAGAGAAATCCAGCTGGAGAAAGAGAAAGTAGCCAAGTTAAGTAGATTCATTAGAATCTATTACTATTGAACGGACTCTTAGTGGCTTCAAGAGAAAGGTAATTATACAATTATTATGCAAATGTAGTAAGCAAGTGAAGGGTATGCAAATAAAGGAAGTTTTAGAGAGACTTGGGCAAATTGAGTGACCCATGGGATTAATTCCATTTCCTGACACGTAAGATGGTCCGTGTTTTGGGCAGGGGGAACGGAAACCTTCCCTTCGCCCTTCTGCAGAGCGAGCTGGGTTTCTCTTTCTCTTTGTTTCTGTGGAGATCTTCAACGTTTCACATGCAGAGTTTTAGTGTAATTTTCTGTCTTGCCCACAGGTCAATGTGCTTTTTGGAGGTGAGGACTATGTGTCTATTTTACCTTTGTTACCTGGCACAAGATGGGCAATGTGGATCTTTGTGTTTGAGAAGAACAAAAATTGACTATAATGAAACCTCTCTGACACAGGATTTATGAACAGCTCTCAAAGGACACACATGAACAGGCAGTTTCTTGGCAAAGGGGTAAACAGAACAGAGTCAAACCAACTGAGATAGTGTGTAGCAAGGGGCAATACGCAATACATCATCCATAGCATTGGTTGGGTGAATAAGAAAGACTTCTAACCGACAACATATGGACAGAGGGATAGAAGCAGGAGCGGAAGAGATCCCTCAAGGGCGAATGGAGGCTGCCAGAGAGACAAGACTGCCGAAGGGTAACTTATTGAGCCACTTTTTTTAAAACTGCCTTTGAAAAGAAGCTTGACTGAAAGAAAAGAATTTATGCAATTAGAATGTATTTTTCTTTTGTGTTCTTATCTGCTTCTCTCACAAGCTATTTTTGGTAAGTTTGCATTAACTTTCTAACAAAATGCCAATTAAAGCAACTTTTAATAGGCTGTGTTTAAAAGACCAAATCCAAAGAGGAAAGTGTGTTAGATCAGCACGTCAGTGTGGGAAGCAGATTCTTAATCCTATTTGGATAATAACTGAAATTCTCTGTTGTTTTCACCTGGGATGGCAACATATTAAATGGAATAGCAAACTCTCCAAGTGGTGGTAAAGAATACATGCATCCAGTGCTGGGATGCTTTCTTCCTTTTCTTTTTCCTTGTTTTTCCCACCAGTTCCTCTCTTAACAGAAACCTGTTTTCCAGAGAGTGTCAAATGACATCCCGGCATTCATGTTTATGCTACGCACTGACAATACACTCAAGTCTCTGTTGACAGCCAGAATGTGTTACATGACATCAGCAGTCACCTATTTCTGGGAAGATAAATTAAACCACACTGCAGTATTTATGTTTGGATTGCAGGTGTTCTGGGCGGAGTTCCAGTTACGTTCAGGACTCTTGTTGGAAAACAAGTTCAAAGTACAATCAAAGATTTAACTTGATTCTACATGCACCTTTCCGGATTGGCCGGATTCTGACTTCTCTTTTATATCTCTACAACTTGGTGCATTCTGTTCTTTCTGCATCCTGCTCCTCCTGCCTTCCTTGATGGTTTAATTGCTATCCATCCAGAGTCTCCTTCAGGTGTCACCCCTTCAAGTCGCCGCAGAACCTGTGCTAACCTCGTTCATAGTGTTTATCGGACTGAGGTGTCATTATAGTCACTCATCAATCTCTCCGTAATAAGCTAACTGAGGGCAGGTCTTTACTTTATTGACTATGATATCCCTACTAATAGAGGGACTGACTAAGGTCATAAGTGCCCAGTGTATGCTTGTCAAATAAAGAAAGTTTAAAAATAAGAATAGAGAGATAGATGGATAGACAACCTCACATATTGTTCATAGATAGACATGGATGATAGATGACGGGCGGATATGGATAGGACAATGGATAGAGGGATAGACAGGCAGATGGACACATAAGTGGATAAGGGAGGTGGAGCTAAGAGGAAGAATGATGCAAGGATGCAAGGCCAATGTTGCTCTCCTATCTCATTGCTTTCATTCTTCATGACATTTCCATTCAATCCTTTGGAAAATTCTAAAGGTTCCACCATCTTATTTATGTTGAAGTAGCTGGTTTCCTTCTCTATTCCTTGCCTGGAAAGGTAGAAGGTAAGCCAATTTTTTATTGTAGTTGAATTTAATCAGCATTCAATTTTGCCAAGTCACCTACAAATGATTTAGTTTCCTTTTGAACTAGTATAAGAAAACAAAATGTTTCGCCAATTAAATCTGATAAGACAAGTATTAAATGTTCAGGAGTTAGGAGTCCACTGATTCTGCAGATAAGGAAACTAAGATGAGCAGCATCAGTAGGGATCATCTTTAGTCTTAGAAGGGCTGGAAGGGGTGGCTGCCCCCAGCTCTGATGTCTTTTCTGCTAAATAAAATCAAACTGATGGATAAAAGATGTTGTCGAGAAGAGATTCTCTGACACCCTGCTCCTGGCTTATATACTGTGTGATTAATGTGAAGAACGCATTACTCCTATGTCTGACTTCTAGGGAGAAATCTGGGGTAGCCACGTTTGATAGGAGAAATCTCTAGTCCGCAAAGTTGAATATAACGCCCTAAGCCAGAAGGATGTCCTGTTTTCTTTAGGAGTGAAATGTGGGGTTTTGATGGAGGGCTGATATAGAAAATCTGGCCCTTCTCTCATGGTGGCTACACTGATAATCAGATATTAAATTCAGAGTTGGGTAACGAAATAAATCCTGGGATGAGAGAGTGGTACCTGACGTTAGCACAGTTTAACACTCACCGGGTGTGGCACCTCGGGATGTCATTCTTAGCCCGTGGAAATTGAAGAATGAGGACTAAAATCCTTACTGAATTTCCTTCTGAGTAATTATATGGATGTTTATAAGCATCCTGTAAAGGAAACTATATATTTTGTCTTATCTTAAAAACTCTGAATTTGACTTTAAGACCAATTATTATTATTTTTATTTTGGTCCAATATCATCAAGACTGGACTGAGGAATGCAGGATCCACATTCTTCTAGGTCACCTCCTGTGTCTCAATTGACCGGTGGTTCCTTCACTTTCTCTCCCAGCTCCCAAACACAGGTTTTCAGGACGTGTTACAGAGAAATTATTAGTTCATCCACTACAAACAGTTTGTTAGGAGTTGCTGGGAATTGTCCATAAACACTTGATTAAATAACTTGGCTGTAAATATTTATATTAGTGTATGGAAATATTAAAAAAGGACTATAAAATAACAATGAAAACAATCTCAGGTGTCCCTTTCTTAACTGTGTAACCATCACTAAGTTATCTGAACTCTCCTGGTCTCAGGTTCCACTTCTGTGAGAGCAATCAAGATGCGCCTGACTGCATGAGTTTTGGAAAGAGTCAAAGAGATAATCCAAGGGAAGCATGCACAGGAATGCCTAACACAAAGGAAATGCTCAGAAGAGGTCTGCTCTTAGTAAAATACAATTGTCTGGAATGCACCTTACCTGTCCCAGGATTGGTGACAGCTATGCCCTTACTAGTTTAGAGTTTCTTTGGTTTCCTGTATCTCACCTAGTCGAATATACTTGAAAAAACATTCTGAAAATCATTAGTGCTCATGTTATTCATAGAAAAGGAAGACATCTGAGACAGGAAATCTGAGTCTTGTATTGTGTATTTCGTATTGTGTCCTCCTCCAACCCTTTGATTGTTGGAGGGTCAAACCTAAATTAGTCAGCGTGGCGACCAAGACCATCCCCAGTCTACTTTCTCCAGCTTCAATTCTCCCTACTTCTCTACAGGAATGTTTCTGTTAAGAAGATTGCTCCTCCAATATTCCTGGTTACCTGCTCACTTACTCCTTGATCCAAGGAGCCTTCGGCCAGAGCAATCTTTATAAAACAGAAGGTCCATATGTTGCCCCGTTGAGTCAGATGGGAGGCTGTTGGAAAGTCTTGAGCAGAAGAAAATTCAGAGCCTTCGCGATGGTCCACAAAACTCTGTAGAACCTGGCCCCAGCTACCTGTTGGGTTTCACCTCCCACCTCTCTACTTTTCACTTGTTCCGCTCCAGCCATACTGGCCTCCTTACTTTCCTCAAACTCGATAAGAATCCACTCCCCTAGGGCCTTTGGATTTTCTGTTCCTTCTTCCTGGAAATGCCTCATCTCCAGGTTTCCCCATGACTCCCTCCTCTTCTTCCTTTCGGTGTCTGGCGAAACGTCACCTTCTCAGAGAGGCTGTTTCCTTCACACGCTATATAAGATAGCAGCACCTCCTTTGTCCCTTTCTATCCCTTTATATTATTTTTTTCATAGCACATGTCACCACTGGACAAGTCTATCTTTATTTTTGAAGCTATTTATTCTATAAGGTACATGAAAGCATGGAATTTGTCTTTTTCGATCTTCATTACCCAGAACGGTGCATTGGGCCCTATTGACCATAGTACCTCAGAACGGCTGGAGCCCCCTCCTGCCTCTATGGTGTTGCCCATCCTTCCCTCTTGCCTAGAGTTCCCTGCCTTTGTTTTTAAATTTCACCCAGCTTTCTGCAGCCAACTCAAATCTACTATCTCTTTGAGTACTTTAATGAACATCCTAACCTACAGTCTCCTGCTGCCCTGAATTACTGATGAGATGCAAAATTTTGCCTGTCAGTGGTCACCTGTGACTTCCTATGTGCTGAGTAGTGCACAGGGTTAAGTGAATACGTTATGGAGTCAGACTGTCTGAGATCAAATCCTGGCCCAGCCATCGATGAGTTGGGTGACCTTGTGTAAGCTACTTAGCCCACCTGTGTGTCATCCCCTGACCTGCTGAAAAAGACAATGCCAGCGCCCTTCTCTTGAGTTTACTGCAAGGATTAATGAGTTATATTCACCAAACCACCGTGCCTGGCACATAGTAAGCACTCGGTCAATGTTTGCACTTATCTTTGTCACCTAAATAAGCTGTGCCCCCAGTTCGATCAAAGGCCCTGTTCTTTGTACTTCTCATAACATATGGCAGAGGCTTCCACGCGGCAGGTGCTCAATAACTCTGCTGACTTTTGGTAAAATTATTTCCTAAAAGAAATGTCAGAAGAAATGTTTAGAAAAATTATGCCAAAGCAGTTATTTCGGTAAAGCTGTCTGGGGCCTCAGAAAGGGTAAAGGAGAAGCTACAAGGAAGTTCCCTTGCACGCTCATTCAGAAAACATTTCCTAAGCATTTACTATGGGCCACTGCTCTAAGGATGCAGCCTTGAAAAGGACATGCCGCTTTTTCTTAAGGGGTCTGTGTGGACAGGCCTGTGAACCGATAGCTGTGACACATGCAAGAGGGGCTGAAAGGGACGTGTGTGCAAAGCGTTATAGTGTCGCAGGGGTCACTTACAGATGGGGAGGGACCGGATAGTTACTCTTTCAGGCTGACTCAGGTAGCCTACATTTCTATTTCTGTGTGCTGCATGAGTGATTTTGAAAACGAGAATGGTGTTAAAATGGAAAATGGAATAAAGTCCCTGGGGAACAGGAGCAGAAGTGGTTTGGGGAGAATATACTGAAACTGTAAAACAAGAAGCACAGATCGAACAAAAGTTGTTGATTTCTTTAGGTTTCACTATAATCCAAAGCATTGTCCAGAGGACAACACATTGAATAAGACTGAGGATTTCCCCCCTTATTGTTCCAGCATGGCACTAATGAAGGAAAGGGCTTCCCTGCTCGTTGCTCTCTTACTGCAAGAATGGAAAGATGGCGTCAAACTGTAGGGGGGTGGCCAGGCCACGCAGAGCAGAGCCCGTTCCCACCTCCAGGTCCTTGGTCGTGCCGAGCTTCCCACCTGTCTGCTCCTGCCCATCATGCAGATTTCCATCTCCTCTGGCAATGTCTTTCGAAGAGAAAAGCAAAATTAAAATGATTTTCTGATAAATGTGGGCTTAAAATGTAATTCTAACCAATGTTTTTAGGATATAAAGGAAAAAGTTGACACCTTAGACTTGTGAATTTAGCAGATCGCAATTGCAGTTTTCTATTTACCATTGTCCATGTGTGGCTGGTGTGCCCACCGTGAGCTTAAATTGATACAAGACCAATACATAAAAATCAACTGCGTTTCTCTACAGCAGCAATGAACAATTTGATAACAAAATTAAGAAAACAATGCCATTCAGAGTAGCACCCAAAATTTTAAAATACTTAGGAATAAATTTAACAAAAGAAATGAAAGACTTGTAAAACGATATAACATTGTTGAAAGAAATTAAAGATCTAAATAAATGGAAGGATATTTTATGTTCAGGTATCAGAAGACTCGATATTGTTAAGATGGTGGTACTCCCACGGTTGATCTATAGATTTAATACAATTCCTATCAAAATCTCAGCAGACTTCCTTTGCAGAAATTGACCAGCTGATAATGAACTCTATACAGAAATGCAAGGGACCCAAAGCAGCCAAAACAATCCTGAAAAAGAGCAACAAAGTTGGAGAACTCACATGTTTTGATTTCAAAACTTACTAAAACCTATAGTCATGAAGACAGCGGGGCACTGGCATAAGAATGGACATATAGAACAATGGCGTAGAATCAGGAGTACAAAGTAAACCTTTACGTTTATCGTCAATTGAATTTTTTTCTTTTTTGAGGAAGATTATCCCTGAGCTAACATCTGCTGCCAATCCTCCTCTTTTTGCCGAGGAAGACTGGCCCTGAGCTAACATCTGTGCCCATCTTCTTCTATTTTACTTGTGGGACATCTGCCACAGCATGGCTTGATAAGCTGTACATAGGTCCATGCCTGGGATCTGGACCCTCGAACCCTGGGCTGCCAAAATGGAGCATGCAAACTTAACCCCTGCACCACCAGGCCAGCCCCTATCATCAACTGATTTTGGACAAGACAATTCAATGAAGAAAGAATAATCTTTTCAACAAATGTTCTCGGACAGCTGGATACACATGCAAAAAAAATTAAAGTTGGATTCTCTAACATACTATATGTAAAAAATTAACTCAAAATATATTAGACCTAAATATAACAGCCAAAACTATAAAACTCTTGGAGAACAAAAGAATAAATTTTTGTGACCATGGGTTAGACAATTGTTTCTTAGATATGACATCAAATACACATACAACAAAGAAATAAATAAATTGGACTTCATCAAAATTAGAAGCGTTTGTTGTTCAAAAGACACCACCAAGAATGTAAACAAACCACAAAATGGGAGAAAAAATTTGCAAATACTATGTCTGATAAGGGATTTGTATCCAGAACACATAAAAATCTCTTATAACTCATCTGTCACTTCCATCTTAGGTTTTCAAGTTATGGTCCTAAGCCCCTTTCCTACATCCGTCTTAAAATATCATGTCCAGAAGTTCAGGAATAAGATGAGATTATTCCAAGCCACGCTCATTTAGGCACCTTGAAAATAGGTTTTTACTTACTTTTCCTAACCAGCCTTTAAAGTTAGGCAACATTTTACAAATTGAACTCAGAGAGGCTAAGCTCTTGTCCAAGGTCACACAGCTGTGAAGTAACAGACCCAGGATTTGAAACCATGTCTGGTTTTATTTGTCATTCCTGACCTGAATTAATTAATAGACTAGAAATCCTCCATTCCTTCAACATTGTAGACAAACAAGGATTCGCTACATGAGCTGGAAGGAGTCTACGGAGGAGCTAAACTTCTCCAAGCAGCTGGAGGTTGTTAATCTCAGCGATGGACGTTAGTCTGAGGCCAGGCTTATTTGTTATAATTAGAAGTCCTTAAAATTTCAGAAGGGCTCCTTGTGTGCTGAGCTGGCTGCTCTTTCTCAAAAGTGAAAAGCAAACCTTTCATTTCATTTTACTTTATTCTGTTTTTCTTACTACAGTGAGGTAGTGTCTGGGTGAGAACATTCCTTCACTTCTCCTTCCTTCTCCCAGAGCACCCTTTTCACAAAAGCCTTTTAACTCTGGCATTTTTCAAAAACTTGGCAGTCATTTCGAGTAGAGCATAAAATTAGCCTTTTAGGCTGAATGATATTTTTTTCCAAAAGCTTCTGGAGCGATTGCACTATTTGGCGGTGAGTTGAGAACAGGGAACATGTATCCGCCCTCGATTTGGAGGCGCATCCCCTCAGCCTGCTGGTCCCCTCCGCCTACCGATCCTGGGCGCGCAGGGGGAGCCAGCGGCCCTTGCAGACTCCAGGCTGCTGGCCGTTGAAGTCATAAAGCAGGCATTGTTTGACGGGGTGGCTGGAAGCAGGGCTGTCTCAAGTTGAGCTATGACAACCGACAAGACTGTGGAAAACAGTCAACAAATTGCAACCATCCTCCAGAGACTTCCCGAATTCCCTCGGAGGTGAGTCACTCCCCCCTCCCAACAAAGGAGAGGGGGACCCAAGGAGTGCTGGCCTGGGAGCCGACTTCTGGTTCTCATTTTGACTTTCTAAATGAAAACTGGGGAACTGAGGGCTTAGTGGAGAACCGTGGAGGCGGGTCTGAGCAGCGACGTCTCACTTCTCCTGCGGGAAGTGGGAGTAAATCGACTCGCTGAGCGCTCTGAGGGCCAAGCTCTCCTACGGCAACTCAGCACGCATCGTCTTCACTCGCAATCCCCCTGTGGTGGCTAACCACAGCAGCCTATGTATAACATTTGACTGTTTTATATATAAAATTTGAATATTGAATATATACATGTATGTATATATTAAAATATTTTATATACAAAAAAGTCCAGTCCTCTTGGTTGGTAATAACTCTTCATGGTAACTAATTGTAACCACATTTTATATATATATATATATGTATGTATATAGATTTCATATATATAAAATATTTGAATATATACATATATTTGTATATATAGTATGTTACATAAATATCTATATAAGTAATACATGTATTCAAATATTTTATATATAAAAAGGTCAAATATTAGAAAGCAGACGTGGAATTTGAACCCAGACCTGTCTCATTCCACGCCTTTGCCACTCTGTCTCATAGTCTCACCATAGAATAGAAGAAATATTTTCATCCATGATTCCATTAGACTTCTTGGTATATCATTGAGTTAAAAAAAATTCATGTTTTAATGAGGGATTTTTTTTCTTTTTCTTGCTGACCTTCCTGACCATTAATAAGTGGAAGGGAACATCTCGTCTACTTAGTGCCATTGCTTGACTCCATTTATTTATTCATTCAACAAGTATGTACTGAGCAAACAGGGTAATTTCATAGGACCCGTGGCCGTAGTGTGATGATGTGAACAAGGCCCCTCCCCCAGGCATCCCGGCTTCTGGTGAGAGGGAACCAATAACACACAAATGCTTCTACAATACAAGGGCAGCTAGCGCTAAGTGCTTTGAAGGAAAATAAAGCAGAGGATGGAGCATTGGGAAACCAAGAGTATGTCTACTTAGGTTAGGAGTCAGGGGTCATGAGGGTCATGAGGGGTTCCTTGAGGCAGTACCATTTGAGCAGAGCCCTGAATGAAATGAAAGTGCATACTATACAGATCTGAGAGAATATTCCAGGCAGAGAGGTCCATTAATATCAAGTAAGTGCATTTTCCTGTAAGGGAAGATTATTATTTTAAGCTTCGATGTGTTTTTAAGGGCTTTCGGAATCTGTGTTCAGTGGATGACGCTCTGAATGCATGCGAGTACCATGATTACAAGATCACTCCACAGCTTCTCTACAGTTACAGCGTAGCGGTGACCCGCATAACTGAGCTTAACCTGATGACTGGGAGAAATCCCTGTAACACTGTTATTCTAGAGTGGGCGTGCCTTTTCTGTAAAGAGCTGTAAAATAAATACTTTAGGCTTTATAGCCCAGAGGATCTCTTTCACAACTACCCAACTTTGCCATTGCAACCTGAAAGCAGCCATGATAAAAGAGTTTGTTTGTGGTCCAATATAAACTTTTTTCTCAAAACAGGCTGCAGGCTGGATTTGGCCTGTGGGCCTGGTTTGTCGACTCCTCTTCAAGAGTAAATCCTTCAGGGGTCGTTTGAAGTCTGGGTGGATGTCTGCCCTCACGTGAACTTTAGCCAACTGTGAGGGTTTTTGGTTTCTTTCTGTCTTCTCATCGTTCTTCCATTTCTACCATCATATCCTGCTTCCTGCATCAGCATCTCTGAGACCTCCTAATTTGGTGCTTCATCTGTGCTGTGGATGGTCAATCCATTATCAACCATTTGGAATCCTTTCTAACCGAAGAGTGAATAGGTTCTGAGTCAGGAAAAAGTGCATAAAAGGGCAAAAGGAAGATGTAAGTCAGTCCTGTGGATAATTTGCCTATGCTTCAGAGCATGAACTTTCTGAAGGGTATTCCTGAGGCTCTGGGGTCTTAATTTGCCTTTTCCTGTGTTCTCAGCTCTCCTGGGGAGCTCAGGATTCTGAGTAAGATAAATGAGATGGAACTATGGAAGGAAAACCCAAATAATTGGATCTTATTAGAAAGCCTTAAAATAACTATTATGCTTTTTTTTTCTACACAGATTACCTTCTTGAGAACAAAACAAATGTCTACAACAAGTGAGTTACTACTGCGAATTTATTGACTTTCCAGTATATGGAGTCCTTTCTTCCATACTTTAGTGCCATAATTTAATACAATTGAGAATTGGTGTGATGACGTTTGAGATAGCAGGATTCTGGGTAGCATGTCACACTGGCCTTTGATGTCACATAGGGGTGTAACTGGGCTGTCACACTGAACAACCCCACAGGGTACCGTTCACAACCCATTTGAACAAACATGGTAGCCCTGGAAGGAATGGTGATGGAAACCCAAACTGACCAGTCCTGTGACCTTTGGCAAAGAATGCCAGCTCTGAGTCACTCTCATTATCCATAACGTGAAGAAGGCAGCATTTACCTCATAGGGATTTGGGGAAAATTAAATGAATTAAGTATGTGAGAATGCCTTAGCACTGTGCCTGGCACTTAGTAGGCGCTCAGAACATGGTTATTTTCCTTCCACTGGATGAACAGACAAATGAAGGCATGCAAAGCGATAAATTATATCAAAGAAATTATTTTCAGAAAATTTTAAATCATAGAAAACTGGGGAAAAATAGATTTGAAATCCTTTGTACTACAAAGCTAGACACAATAGAGTTTTCTTATTTACTTCAGTCACCTACAGAGTTTTGTTTTCTACCACCCTCTGAGACTTTCTGTACTCCTTTCCAGAAAAAGTCTTCATCCTCAAGCAGTCTTACTCAATGACGCTGGGCTGTAATCGCTTTGCTTGATGCGGGCTACTGCATGATGCGATTGTCCTTACATGAGGACACTAAAGCTGAGAGAGGGGAGCTGCTGGCCAACCATCAGCCAGCCACGTGTGACAGCGCTGGGACTTGAGCTTTGCATGAGATTCCAAACTCTGTGCGTGTGTTCTATGTGTGTGTGTCACCCATGGTGCTATAAAAGAAAATAACCTGGAGAATAGGGAAAGTAAGACAGATGTTTCTGAGTCTAGAGAATCATTTTTTTGACACTGGGTTTTATAAAATCCTAGGTTTCAAAAAAATGTTTATGAGGGTTCTCTGGGAAATTTTGCTCTCAGAGTAAGCTTGAGGTACATTTGGTAAATTCCTGAGCTTATTAAAAAAAAGTCCATTTAGACTATGATTTCTGAATCTAGTTCTCATTATGTCTCTAAAATACACTTCATCCTTGCTGCGCGTCATGGGTTGGTCCCCTGGTCCAATCAGAAGCCAAGGAGGAATGCAAACAGTAGGGCTTTCTTCCTTATCGAAGTCCTCACTTTTGATTCCGTCACAGCAAAAAGTAGAGAAATTCCCAGTGTAGGAAAAATTTTGCTGTGTTGCTCACACAGTTTAATCGGACCATATCATCGTTATTTCATTTCCATTCTTTATATCAATGGTGTTCCTTAAAATAGAAAATTGTAAATTCCAAGCTATAAAATCTATAGTTTTCTGCCATTTCTTTCAGTGGGCAATTAATAACAGCACTAAGTAAATCTCCAACATATGGTTGAATTCAACCCGTACTGTTGACAAATTGAAAGTATAATCTTCTTGGCAGATTAAAAAAAAGTCAACTTTCATCATGCAGTTACATTGCTTCCTCCTGAAAGGGGTAGGATAGGGAGCTGAGTCCAGGGTTTTGAGTCAGCACTATTTTGAACACTATGCTAAGCCCATGGGGCAGAGACAGAAGCAAATAATACCTCGAAGGGCTTATAGTCTAGAAGGGGAGGCAGACATTAATACCCTAATGCAATACCTTATTAGAAATACAGATGTAGTTGGTCGAGGGATAGAAATGATAAAAGAAGGGATGTATAAATTCTGTCTAGAAGATTCATTGAAGGTTTTGCTAAGAAAAGGATGCCTTAGCAAGGTTTTGAGTAATCTGTAGGAATTTTCCAGTTGCATAAGGCCCTGGAGAGGGAGTTCAAGCAAAGAGGACAAGAGGTGTGAAAATACGTGGACTTGAATTGGGTGATGTGTGAGGAAAGGTGAAAGGAATTGAGCAGTGCTGCGGTTTAAAGTGCAAGCAGTGGAAAGCTGGGATGACGGACGCTAAAGAGGAGATGGGATGGGGAGAAATGAGCTAATGAATATGGAGGTGAGACAGAACCAGACACTATAAGACACTCATATACCTAAGACTTACATTAAAGCTTGGCTTACGCTAGTTCATTACTTCAGAGTGATTTAGCTAAATAACCCATTATAAAATCTGAAAACATTTTTAATTAATTTCAAAAGGCACTGTGAATGCATTCCCATATTCCCTCTCCAAATATTAATCCCCACTCATTGTTGTTTAAGTCCCAGAAGAAATACAGATACTTTAAATCCTGGACTGCCAAAGTTAGCATTCTTTCCTAGAAGAAGAGGAAAAAAAAGTAAAAATGACTCACCACTATTAAATCCTACCTCTAATTAATATTAGGAGCAGATTTAAATTAATATCCAGAAATAAGCCAACAGCTCAAAGAAATGAATACAAATGTTAGGCAATGATTATATTTTCCGGCAAATATCACTAACGCTTTCTAAACACATCTGCTTCAGCCTAGAGTTGATGAAGCAAGAAGTGACTCCTGTAGTTACTTAGGAAGGGGACTGGGTAAAGATAGTTAAATTCTGGGGACTTTGTTTCAAAATCTGTCCTTGAGGCTCCCAGAAGGAAGCTAGATTAAATTCAGGGCCCCAGCAGTGTCCCTAGCATTTCTCTCCACACGTCCAAAGATCTCTTTTACAAAGCATTCAAGATATTCATCAACCTGGCAGGAGTTTCAGGCACAGCTTATTTCTGCCATTAGGGCCTGCCTCATTTGTAAACTTTGAGTCCATATGCCGCCCTGGATTGACAAATTGGCATTGTGTCCAGGGAGTCCTGAATCTGCCCCCAGGGTTAGCCACTTTTTCTCTCTGGGCCCCAGTCTTCTAGTCTGCGAGATGGAGACAGAACTGTCATGAAGATCACCTGTATAGGCACATTGTAAGAGGCTCCATCTCTTGCTTGATGCCCATCAGCGCTGCCTGGGAGAGGATCCTTATTGGTCCCTCCCAGTTCCCCTGGACTCTCACAACACTTCCTTAGCTCATCTTTCTCACTCCCGTGTAGCTCCACTCTGGTTCCCTCTCCACCCTGCTGAACTATTAAATTAAATATCTTAAAACTCCCTACCCTTGCTCAAAATCCTTCATTGATTCCCTATGGACTGCAAAATAAAATGTCCCGTCTTTAGCTCTGCATTCAAAATGGCACCCAGCACATCTTTCCAAAAATGGGCTTCTAGTCATGCTCCTTCCAGCTGCCAGATCATGCCAAGCTCTGTCCCTCCCCTGTGACTTTGGGCATTCTCACTTCCTGGCCTGATATTTGCATTCTGCTATTTCTCACTCCACTCTAACAAACAAAGCAAACCACCTCCGGAGAGAACTCCCTGAGATTCTCAGGCTGCTGGACGCCTCCTCCCTTTCCTTCTAAGAGGCCCGCCCCAGTTTGACTATGGACTCCTGGAGACAGGATCCAGGCTCTAACATCCTTTGTCTTCAGAGCTGAGCTTAGAGCCTGGCATGAAGTCTGCGTTTGGTAAATGATTGTTGGATTCAATTGCCTGCCCAGGCCAGATGTCAACCTCTCTGAGATATATGTGAGTGGCCTTTCCTGTTCCCTCCTGGCAACTCTGGGCAGCTTAACTGAGCTCAGCGGGGGGCGGGTCCAGTTAATTTTGTTTCAGCATCTGCAGGCATGTGATAGAGGATGACAAGAGCACAGTCCTTTAGAGAAAGTGCCTGGGACTCAGAGCATGAAGCAGAAGGCATACATAGGGGCTGCCCCACGGGCCGATCCCACAGGCCCTCGGGATTTTCTCCTCAGGAGCTGTGAGTCGCTGTGGCAACCGCCTTTCCCAAAGCTCCTTTCAGAGGAAAGAAGACTATTTTAGGTAATGTAGACTTTGGTCACGCTTCAAACATACCATTCTAAGGGAAAAGAAAAATCAGAGGCCTCCTCCTTAAAGGTTTTCCCGTTCTCCTCTCCCTCCCTGCATTTAACTCAGTGCTTAAGGAGTCTGCTCTGATCAGAATAGCTCTCTTTCTAACACCCTGCTGTGCTCCCAGTTGCCTAAGGCATGATATATGGAGTATAGTGCAAACCTCCTCACCTCACACCCCAAGCTTAGTCACATTTTGGCTTCAGGTTACATAACCATCCTTTCCCTTCATGCCAGCTCGAAATTTGCCACTCACCACTCTCGCTCTGCAAATTTGCAAATTTGTTGCCCTGTTATTCTTACTATTGGTTAGCGTCTAATTAATAGCAGTGGCATACAAAGGGAAAAATACGTAAGCACTAAAATTAATATACATTGAGCTAGGAGTTGTCTTGAACACTTTTGAAACCTATAGGGCAGGTATACTTTACCAGATTTTATGAAAGAGGAAACTGAGGCTCATTTCTCATGAGTTGTGAATGCCCAGGCTAGATTTGAGCCCAAATCTCTCTCTTTCCACCATACGACAATACCTCTGGTCCCTTCTTTAAATAACTGCCAAATGTACCTACTTCAGGAAGACACAACCAATTACAAATGTAAGTTAAAGCCCAGAAAAAAAGAATCGGTGGGAAAGAAGCAATTTGAGTCTTAGTGACAAGTTGTTTCCTCTGCCATTTCTATTTATCATGTTTTCAGCTTTTCTTGGGTTATTTCTGCTTAGTGAAACATCAATATCTTTATGCGCCACTATTTTATTAAGTATATTAAACAAGGGAATTGAATTCACAAAATGTACTTGGAAAAGTACAAATGCTCTGCAAACAGAGGCAATATTAGAATTATTATCATCGTTATGAGTTTTTCTCTTACTATAGTTTGTGGGTTTGTTGCTTCATCTAATCTGACTGTGTTATTGTAGACATGGATTTGGTGGAGCCTGCTAATTGCTTCCCCAATATCCATTTTCCCTTTCTTCCTTATTAATGGAATGTTGGGTGTTTGTTCCGTGGCAAGGTTTCCAGCTAAAAACTGCATCTCCTTTTCCAAAGTGGCTGAAGATGACTACATGACACAATTTGGGACAACCTCACGTAAGCAGAAATCACTGGATAGACTCTTAGGAATGATCCTTAACAAGTGGACTTCGCTAGCCAGTACCTGTCCCTCCACTTTCCTTTACTTATTTGCTTGTCTGGAATGCAGACATAATGGTTGAGATTGGAGCACCTTGTGACCACAAGGACAATAACAAGATACTCACAAAGACTTCATCCCCAACATCCTTGAGTCAATAAGCCAAGGCCAAAAATACCTACTCTTGAACTTCTTGTTATGTGAGAAAAAAAATAAACCCCTAACTTGTTTAAGCTACCATTATACTGATTTTCTGCTATGTGCCGCTAAGCTCAATCTCTAAGTGACACAGTCATCAAAAGGAAGCAAAGCATAGTGTAAAAGTCTTAGACTTCTAGTGTAAGACCTCTTCATTGGTCTTCTGGCCCCACTTCTTCCCTATCAAGTCTCCACATTTTAGCCAGAGTCGTCTTTCCAATGCCTTGTTTAAAATCCTTCAGCAGACTTTCTCTGCCCTGAAGATTAAGTCCCAAACCCTTGTTGTAATTAAAAGTCCCTCCTGGATCTGGCCCCTGCCCACATCCGCATCCTCGTCACTCGTCTCCTTGCCCCTCTCGTTTCCAGCCACACCCATCTTCTTGCTACTCCAATGCACTACATGGTCCTTTGGCTTTACCTTCTGATATACTGTTCTTCTGCTTGCAGCATTCTCCCCATCACGATCCCCTCTTTGAATATCAAAATAAATGGAACACTACTTACAGATCTCTAAGACTGGCTTCTTTCGTGTCACTATGACTACCTCCTTTGATAACTTGCAATTACTTTCTCAATGTCTTGCCCACTAGACTATAGACTCAATGAGAGTATGGGCCCCATCTGTCTTGTTTATCATCATATCCCCAACACTTGTTTAGTTTGGTGTTTGCCATAAAGCAAGCATTCAGCTCATAATATGAGTGTAAACTTGAGCAAGTCTTCTGTTTTGTCTCAGAGTTTGCTTTTGGGAGAAACCCAAATTAAGGTTTCAAGTGCAAATAGTTTATTTGGAAAGTGATCCTAGGAAAAGTGAGGGGAGTGGGGAAATGAGACAGAGAAGGAAACAAAGCTAATAAGGAGGATGTTATCAAGCAATTTCTGATTGTGGGTACTGTGGCACTGTGGAGAAGAGCTTATTCCACTGAGGAACTTGAAGAGATATGCCTGAGGGGTGAGGGAGGTGGAGCGTGAAGCCGTCAGCTCCCACCAGGCATTGGTTGAGGGCTGCTAGATGAGGGTAGGGGTGGCAATAGCTCCCCAGCACTGCTGGTCTGCTTGGCATGCAGACAGACAGAACTTATCTGCCAAAGAAAAGCAGGCCTTCAGGGAGAGAGCTTGGATGCTGGCAACTGGAAGTGAGACAGTGCCCAAAGTGCTGATGGGGTAAGAGTGGGCACCCACGGTGTCTGCCACATCATTTCTCTCGACCAAGCCTCATCACCCATAGAACTCACATGACAACTACTTAGATATTTCTGCATATTGAATGAGTTATTCACTCTGTTTGGAACACTAATCCCCTGATAAATCTTTAATCAAATAATATTGTTCCATGTAGTTTTATTTCCCTTGAAGTTGGAGCATCTATTTCTTCTTAGGTTAAAATTCTAGCGTCATTTTTATCATGCACAAAGTAAGGCCCTGATAAATCACCTGGAGAGAAGACCTGATGGGGATTATTAGGTAGGTGTCACTTTGTTTACTAGTTTGGAGTTGTTACAAGTGGGAAAAGGTCTGGCCCAGGCATGGTGCAGGGAGGCTAGAGACAGGGTTTCCAGTCAGGTAGATACAATGTCTATTCTGCCCAGCTACAAACTTGGGGAAATCTGGGCAGGTAATTGACCTCTTCTCCTCTATAAAATAAAGATGATAATTCCTATCATTCGTATTTATTAAGAACATTTATGTGGCAAGCAGCAAAGATTAGATGATTGAGAAATGTATGACAGTATAGAAATAGAGGTTTGGGGTTAGATTATGTGGGTTCCTATTCCAGCTACAGCACATTCAGAACATCTCCAAATCTAAGCGTCAGTTTCCACATCTGTTTAAAGGGCATAATAATAGTATTGCTTCATTATTTTGTTTTAAAGATAAATGAAGTACATTTAAAAAGTTCCTGGCATTGAGAAAATACTCAATAAAGGTTAGTTATAATTATTTTCATTAGTATATTAGCATTACTGTCATTACTATTTTTCAAACAATAATTTCCATACAGTTTTCACCAAGCGTGCAACTTTATTCTCTCAATATTTACCAAAAAATGAACACACCCTTTGAGAGTAAGCTGTGGTTTCCATTTTTCATACCAAATTCTATTTGCAGATTCAAGTACTTTGGGGTTTATAGTCATTTGGCAAGTTTCAATTTAGAAGGGGGCCTGGGGCGTCAAATGATCCGTACAGAAAGAATGGGTGATAATTTGGTGTTCAACCTTAAAGCTTCTATCTTTCATTCATCTTGGATCTCCCTACTTCCATCACTATCATGCTGATGTCTGGATCTAAATGAAATATTGCCATAAATTATACCGGCTAACCAGGAGTCATCAGTCCTCTGTTGAGGGTCAAGTCACTAAATGGTAAAATTGATAATAGTCCTTGCTGGCTTCGCCCAAATCACTTCTCAACTCCAATAAGTGTTGGGCTAGCACATTTACACATTACCCTGAGACACCTCTAAGTTACTTTAGCCTTAAGGTGCAGAGCTGACATATTAACAAGGATGCCTTTTACATTTAGGCTATCAGAAGTCTCCTTTCAACCATGACTTTAATTGTCGATTACAGATGGAAGTCAAGTTTGCAGGAAGCAGAACGTTCATGCATAAGGAGGGCTAAAAGTTCAATGCATTTTCTGTGAGAGGCACGGTGTTGCTTTTAAAGATCAAACTCTGCTCAGATTTGTCACGGCATTTTAGAACTTGAAGGGATCTAAGAGGTCTTCTAGTTATAATTGCCTTCGCTTACAGATGAAGAACATCAAACTCAGAGAGGTTAATTGATTACCCAAGGTCATACATAGCAGTGCTTTTCAAACTTTAATGAGAGTAAGAATCACCTGAGGGGATCTCATTACAATGCAGATTCTGATTCAGTAGGTCTGGAGTGGGACCTGAGATTCTGCATTTCTATGAGCTTCCAGGGGATGCAGCTGCTGCTGGTCCTTGGACCACTCTGTGAGTAGTAAGGATATTCCATGAGGGGAATAGTCCATGAGGGGAATGAGAAGTCAGGATTGTTTGACACTCAATTTATTCTTTTATTTTACCACCTGGGGATTATCCCTTGTTGCTGAAACCACAGAAGCTTAGAATGAGGACGGTCATTAGTCACTTGGGGAGGAGTGGTATGCTTTTCAATTAACCAGAGTCTGAACTTGCAAAATGTTCAAGTAAACTGTCAACATATAGATTGATTAGTCAATTTGAATGTCATCAAAGTGCCCAAGCATTGTATGGTGGATACTACGATGTGTCACACAGAAGAACTACGTTTAGGAAGAAAGAACGAAATCCTTCAGTTACAGAACTGCCAACAGAGCCCTCAGGTTCTAGTCCCCTGTAAAAGTGGCTTCGGCTCAAGAGAACCCCAGGGTCATGCCTTTTCCCAGGGTGGTCTGCATCCAATGACTGATCCGTGGGTGCACCAGATGGTCATTTTTTCTGGTCTCTAATTATGTCATTGGAATAAACTTCTGTTATTGGTTGAAATGTGACCTCTCCAAGTTCAGGTGTTGAAGTCCTAACCTCCAGCACCTCACATGTGACTGCATTTGGAGACAGGGCTTTTAAAGAGGTAGTTAAGTTAAAATGAGATCATTAGGGTGGGTCCTAATCCAATATGACTGGTGTCCTTATAATAAGAGGAGATTAAGACACGAAACACACCAGAGGGAAGATCAGATGAAGACACAGGGAGGAGATGGCAACCTGCAAGCCAAGGAGAGAGAGACTTCAGTAGAAACAACCATGTCAACACCTTGGTCTCAGACTTCCAGTCTTCAGAACTGTGAGAAAATAAATTCCTATTGTTTAAGCCCCCCAGTCTGTGGTACTTTGTTACGGCAGCCCGAGCAAACTAATACAACATTCCTAGTAGTTGTCACAACTTCCACATTAATCCCTTGGCTTTGGGGTGAGAACTTTTGTAACAGAGAATGTCAAGTGGAAGTATCTGAAACTGCCTACTCCTAAAACAGTACATATAAAACAATATTACATACCAGGGGAGTGGCAGAAATAGCATCACCCTTAAATACTTAAAAGATGCAGGGATGGTGGTCCCTTCTATTTCACAAATAATTTCCCAGACTGGTTCCTACAAAACCCAGCCAGATCCTGGAGGGTGACAGTAGCCTACTGCTAACTCATCCAAGAAGTAGTCCCAATTATAGCTGCTGTGCCACATGCGGGATATTTACCAGAACAAGTCAGCATGTCTCTAGGTACATGGCATGTGACCATCAATTTGGCAAATCCATTCTTATTCCAATCAGAAAGAGGATCAGAAGGAGTGGCATTCACTGGCGTAGAGAGCAGTGTATATTTCCTGTCCTGTCCAGGGCTATACTAACTCATCCACCCTCTGTTGTAATATATAGTCTTATTATGAAGAGTCCAGGACCTTAGCATGAATGTCCAGAGTTGGATATTATGCACAACATCACACTAACCTACAAAGTTGATGACATCCTAATCAGATCGAATGAGCAAGATGTGGTTAGTGCATTGGAAACCTCGATAAGATCCATGCACTCCAGTAGGCAGGAGACAGATTCTTCAAAGATCCAAGCCTGCCACTCCTCAGTTGTTCCTTTTCAGTCAAGGCATGGGAAGAAAAGAGCTGGAACATACGTTTACATCTAGAATTCTCAGCCCCACAGAAATTCTCTCATTGTACAATGAAAACAATGGCTTTATTTTATTCTGTCTTCCCATGAGCTTCGAACCACATGAGAACCTGACTAACCATGACTGAGCTGGGCTCTTGCATTTTCTTCCTGTTACCAAACTCAGCAAACATTAGCAGGTCCATTTGATGTTAGCTGTTGCTGCTCAACAAATCCTTAGAGTGCCCTCTATGTCTCAAGCTCAATTAAAGAAAGCCATCTTATAATACCAGAGCCTAACGAACCCCTGAATTTAATTCTAATGGCACTGTTTTGAAGATAAAATAAGTTAATAATACTAAATTCTTAGAACAATTTCTAACACATTTATTTCTCAAAAAGATTAATTATTAATATTAATTTTCCTTTTTTACAGGTAAACTCACAAAAGTAAGCCCATAATTTTGGGCTTGTCCTTCTAGGACACACAGAATCATTGTGAGTTACAGATCATAAGAGAAAATTTGGGGAAAACTAGCCTAGCAGAGAGCACAGAAAGGACCTTAGATGGGAAAAACACTTGGGCTAGATCAGTGTTGCTTAGCCTTGGCACTACTGATGTTTGGACCAGATAGTGCTTTGTCATAGGGCACTGCTGTTTTGATTGTAGGATATTTAGTAACGTCTATATTCCCTAGTAGCAACTCTTCAGTTATGACAACAAAAATATCTCTAGACGTTGCCACATGTGCCCTTGGGGGTAAAGTTGCCCATGGCTTGGAACCACTGGACTAGATGGAAGGAGGGATATGCTTGATTTGGGGCAGGAACAGAGGAACTGGTGATAAAAGATATTGTAAGGAGGGATGGGGGAAATTGGTGGTTGATTAAAGAGGTCAAAGAAAAAAGGAATCGAAGATGATCCCAAGTTTTGTGTTTGTTCCCAGAATACTTGGGGTAATGGTGACAATGTATATAGAAAGGAACCTGGTTTATGGAAGAAGCAGGCAAGCTTTGGTTTTTTATTTTCCAATCCAAAAGTCTTGGGGGCTAATAACTACCGCTTATTTTTGTGCCAGGTAGTTTTGCATACATTATCTCATTTAATATCATTAACTACCTGGTGAGGCAAGTCCTTCTTTTCCTTTGTCTGTACACATTATGAGATTCTGAGACTGAAGTGACCTTCCCAGGGTCACAGGGCTGTTAAGTGGTCGAGCATGATTTGGACCCATATGTACTGACTTCAAAATCCAGGCTTTGTCCCTTGCCCTTTGCTGCCTTCTTAGGGTACAGAAATGAGTTCTGGGAGAAGTTGATTTGGAAGTTACCAAATCAGCATAAAGGATGAGAGAGGCTCACTTTTCCCAGTCAGTGAGGGCAACAGAATTACATTGCCTTGGATTTGTCTATTGTCAGCTAAAGTGGCGCCATGACAGCTGCGTGACTACAGTCCCAAAGAGGTTCTCTCTTACATCTGGCCTTTTCCAGCAAGCAGACAACTCCAAGGCATCTGACATCCCATGCACACACACCAGCAGTGAATCCTGTGCCTGTATTTGTTCACCTTTAAACAGAAGGCTGATTTTGGCAGCTGGGTGCCAAGTCCGCCTCCAAGGGGCTGTTACTCATGTGCTCTCTTCAAGAGCAGCATTCTTTTCAGCCATGTTAACATTGCTTTTCTCATATCTTAGAGCAGGTGAATCAGGCGGGAAGGATGGACCAGAGATGGACATTAGGCCAGTGAGCAAAGCAATGTGGGCGTCCCAGCTGCTAGCATGAGGTCATTTTTCTTGAGAATCGCACTGCATGTGTTAGCTCTCAACATGCCTGCTTAGAGCAAAACTTAGAAGTAACAGCTAACCCAAAGACAACCCTTCTGCAGACAGTGATTCAAAAGCCAAAAGGTATATAGTGACAGATACACAAGACGTCTCAGAAAGGATTCGCAATTAATTGTTAACAGTGGTTGCCTCTGGAGAGAATCAGCAGAGAAGAAGGTCAACACAACTGAAGTTTTCACTGTATATATTTTTTGAACATTTGAATTCTTCACCATGTGAATGCATTATTTGAAAAAGAAGTACATTGTGATACAAATTGCTAGAGTGGTACCCCTTGGGGTATGGGTCATGAGCAGAAGGGGGCATGAGAGGGTCTTCTGGAGGCACTCTTAGTGTTCTGTTTCTTGAGTTGGGCATCGGTTAGCCGGATGTATTCACTTTGAAAATTCATCACGCTGTCCACTGATGTGCACTCCTCCCCAAGCATGTTATATTTTAATAAAACATTCAATATGTTTGAAAAGGTAAACAAGCAAAAAAAAGTCTATAAGAGTCAATTTGGTAGACTGGGTGATTCATTTATGCATTGATTTAGTTAAAAAAGAAACAAAACAAAAATGTATTTCTTGCATTTACTTTGTGATGCGACCTGAGAATGTAAGAGTGACTAAGGCAAGCTCCCTCTGCTTGCGAAGACCTAGCCTTGTGATGGAGAAAGGAGGTTCTATTACCTTGAAGCAGGGCTGCGGGTGTTAGTTTCCTACTGCTGTGCAGCTATTCCCACACACTTTGCATCTTAAAACAACACAAAGTTAATATCTTACTCTGCTGAAGGTTAGAAGTGCAGCACAGTCTCACTGGGCTAAAACCACAGGGTGTTCTTTTTGGAAGCTCTATGGGAAAATCTGCTTCCTTGCCTCCCCCAGCATCCAGAGGCTGCCCACATTCCGTCTTCAAACCCGTCACTCCAACCTTGGCTTCCGTTGTCACATTGCCTTTTTCTGGCTGTGTATCACTTTCTTCCCTCTTTTCCTTCTTTTACATGGTGGGTGATTCTGCTGGACCCTCCAGAAAAATCCAGGATTATCTCTCCATCTCAAGATCTTTAACTTAATCACATTTGTACAGTCCCTTTTACTGTGGAAGGTGATAAATTCAAAGGTTCTGTGGATCAGGATGAGGACATCTTTGGGGACGTCATTCTGTTGCTAGAGATTGAATGTTTATGTCTTCCCCGAATTCATATGTTAAAACATTTCTCCAGTGTGAGGGTATCAGGAGATGGGGCTTTGAGAGGTGATTAGGTCATGAGTGTGGAGCCCACGTGAATGGGATCAGTGTCTTTGCAAAGGAGACTACAGAGAGCTCCTTGCCCCTTCCATCATGTGAGGACACAGTGAGAAGATGGCATCTATGACCCAGGATTGGGGCTCTCACCAGACACCAAATCTGCCGGTGCCTTGGTCTTGGACCTCCCAGCCTCCAGAGCTGTGAGAAATAAATTTCTGTTATTGTTAGCCACCCAGTCTATGATATTCTGTTTTAGCAGCTTGAACGGACTAAGACATCTAACAAAGTGTATGATATAAGTGCCTCAAGGTAAACGGAATTTGAGGGAGAAGCAGCCAGAGAAGTCACCATGGGGCGTGAGTGGGGATGGGAGGCAGCAGATAGCAGGTAACACTTCAGGGGACCTGAGGGAAGGGCAAGAATTCAGGTGGGAACGGGTGTGCATCAGAGCCCCGAGGGATGCCAGAGATGGGAAAGAACACACGCAGGCTGGGGTTAGAGTGTTGTCCAATCCCTGTGAAGGGTTTTCCTAGGGAAACAGCCTTGAACTAAACCTGAATGAGAAAGACGAGTGTGGGAGTAGCATTTCAGGCAGAAGGGTCAGCTTGTGCACAAACCAATGGGGGAAGAGGAGACAGCGCAGTTCGTATAAGAAGCTGATGGGCACCATGACAGCCTGGCTCAAGAAGGGAAAGTTAGAAGGAAATGTCAGGATGAACACCTCAATGCCTTTTCTACAGCCTGGAAGACGCTTCACCTTCTGGTTCTGCTCCAGACCAAATGGTCTGCTCCATTTGTCTCAACTTTCAAGTGAAATGGGAATCCCCAAAGGACTCTCAGCAGAGGAGGACATCTCCCAGGGATCAAAGCCTCAAGCTTAGGAAGGTAACTGCAGCTGTGGGGTTTCAGGCAGCATCTTAGAGGAGAGAGTGATTTCAGGTCAACATGGCCGGTCCAGGCTGGCCATTTAATAGCTGATGAAATCTCACCTGTTTCTGAGCATTTCTTCATCAGGAGCACCTTCATGAGAACAGACAGTGACACTTCTGCACAGAGTTTTTTGGAAGCTTGAGAGAAAAACAATCTAACTTTACCAAGTGTCTTTCATATTCTAAAAATGACCTTCAAGTTGATATGCTTTGCAGGTTACTTAATATGAGAAACGGGCTGCAAATTATGAATTATGTCTTTGTCATCATCTTGATTCCTGTGCAATTAAGGCTCATCATTTCATTTCTTCTGGGTAGTGCCTGAATTAAGGGGCCTGTCGCAGTACACACAGGGCACTTAAGATTTGAATAGTATTGCTCCCTGTGTTAGTTTCCATTGCAGTTGTTGTCCTGGCTCATTCTAGCTTTCCAGACTATTAGTAGTCTCACAGTGAACTCTGAATTCCAGCCAGATTCTTTATTCTCCAGTTACCCAAGTAAACCTGCTTCCTCATCTCCCTGCCTTTTCTCCCGATGTCATCCTACCGCCATCCCTGGAATGGACAACCCATCCTTCGGGGTCCCAGTGTGCGCATCTATCAGTGAAGTTTCCCCTGACCAAGTCAAAGTGCATGATATGTTAGTCTATTAGTTCTTTTGACATTATTGGGACAGTGTGGTGGAGGGACATGAACTTTGAAGTTCATAAAGCCAGGCTGGCCATTTAATAGCTCAAGGGAAAGAATATAATTCCTCTGATTGTCATTTTCTCCACTTTACAAATCAACAAACAAAACCAAAACTAAACTCTATTCAAGAGGGAAAATGCTCTTCAACAACCATCTGCTTACAGTTTGTTCTGCTTTCTTAGAGATTAGAAAAATATCTTTAGGGTTAGTTGGCTATGTTTGCCAATATGCCTCGATAGGCCCAGTTGGGTATGAAAGATGATGACCTCCTCTGCCCCAGGGTGATGCCAAGAAAGGAGATCAAGGAAAAAAGAGGTATGTTAGTCAGGGTTCCCCAGAGAAACAGAAATAATCAGGCACGCACAGAGAGAAATATATATAAAGAGATTTCTTTTAAAGAATTGACTTGTGAGACTGTGGAGTTTGGCAAGTCTAAAATCTTCAGGGAGGCAGATTGGAATTCCAGCAAGAATTAATGTTGCAGTCTCCAGTCCAAAGGTAGTCTGGAGGCAGAATTCCTTCCTCATTGAGGGACTGCAGTCTTTTCTCCTAAGATCTTCAACTGATTGGGTGAGGCCCACCTACATTATGGAGGGTCATCTGCTTTACTTGACGTCTACTGAATTAAATGTTAATCACATCTAAAAAATATACCTTCATAGCAACGTTTAGACTGATAGTTGACCAAAGAATTAGGCACTATAGCTCAGACAAGCTGACACATAAAATTGACCATCACAAGAAGTGGTTTGTTCTGCCAAAAACTTGATAGAAATTAGGAGTTCCTGGGGACAGCTAGAGAAACTGGGCATAGTTGTGGAAAAGATGTGTAGAGGTGACAGAGCTCAAGACATTTGAGATGGTCTTGAGAGACAGGGATCCTGTGCAACTTGCAGAAAGTAATCAGAAATGGGAAGAAGCAGCCAGTGAGCATTCCCCAATCTTATGCAAGGCAAAGAGACTTTAAGAAAAGTATGTCCAAATGTTCTTTTACGAATCTCATTCTGTGATATGTTCACTGAAATCCTTACTTGTTAATCTCAAATCTTCAGTAAACTCTGAAAAGTATTGATTTTGTGGTTGCTTTGAAGAACCAAAGGAAAAGGGATTGTCTCGATACGTATTTGTGTTGTATGAGAATAAATCACCTGTGGGAAATGAGACACGCATGAGAGCCAGAATCCAGGAGAGGCAGGAAATCGAAGCTAGAATTGAATAGGAAATGATGTCATCATGATCCCTGGTGGTAGATAGTGGATTCTCTACTTTATGGAGAATGAAGTATAAGCAATTTTAAATTTAAAATTTCAGGACAAGTGGCCTCAGAAGACAAGAGCATTTAAGGATACTCAGACAGGTGGCATCTGGGTTATAACATTTAGCAGAATTTCTGGGGTGATTAAATTAGGCAGCATAGGTTCAGACTCAGTACAATGCCTAGCACTGTACTAAGTAATTGTTGTTGTTGCCTTGACATCATTATCAAAGTGTAAGAGCCATTTGTGAACACGTCTTATCTGTTATTTCTTTGATCACTTTGTAGTTCTTTGAATACAAAGATTGTGTCCCACCAGTCATTTCATAAAGAGTCATAGACACTTCCTACCTGAAAGCACAGTGCAGAACACCTGGGCGCATGGCGACACCAAGATGAACCCACCGATCTTGTCTCAAATGAATTCATAATCTAAAAGGGGAGGTAAAATGCACACAGATAATTTCAACGAGAGCTACAAAGAAGCATCTCAAACAGTGGCCCTTGATTTTTTTTGTTTCACCCACACAAAGTTTTAATATATTTTCAATTTTGTGCTACCATTTCAAAATCTGGAAGTTTTACATAAAAATCTGGATTGCTTTAAAGTTCTCTTGAAAAGCTGGTAAGTGTACCTACTGCAATTCCAGTACCAACTGGTGCTCAATAATGTTTAATGAATTAATGAATGAACAAAGAAGTAAATGACTGACTGACTGGAGTCACCAGTATATCAAAATTCTGTTTCCTCCAAGAGGGCAGAGACTCTGTCTGTCATGTTTGCCTCTATACCCACAATAAGTTAGAACATAATATTGGTTCAACAAACTTTTGTTGAATTAATGATGTGTCTTTTCATGAAGAACAGTAGATTATCTGGGAAGTGAGGGACTTCATAGTTCCATGGCAAAGAGTGTGGATACTTGGAGGATGAATTATGGCTATTAATGAAATAAATCTATCCCAAAAATGGTAGTAGAGTTGAGATTCACACCCATCTCTTTCTAGGTCCACTTCACATTTATTTTATTGTCATCCTAATCTTAAGGAGCATTGATACTCTATGATAGAACAAAGACACCAGCACTGTAGTCCAAGTTGAAAATATTGAGACAAAATCATTTTTTTTCCTCTGCAAGAAATTGGAGATATGGTGAAGAAAATGAATCTCTTCAATAAAACACACTGGGTGCTATAAATGGAGATGGAGAGTAAGGGGTGAGGGGCCCTGAAGGAAAGAGAGACTCGTGTAAACCTTTGATGGAAGGAGTAAAAAGTTTTCTCCAAATTGTTGATGTTTGAGTGGACTTGGAAGATGAGAAGAGTTCACTTAAGAAGAGAAGAGGGGAGGGGGATCTCGGGGAGAAATCAGCACAAGCAGACTTGCAGAGGTGACCAACAGAGCGGAGCTTTCAGAATTTAGCCTAATACTTAGTGTTCCCAGAGCACAGGTTCTCAGATTTTAGTGGCATCAGAATTACCTGGAATACTTCATAAAAAGGCATCTTCAGGGTTCTACCTTCTGAGGTCCAGATTCAGCCTTTCTGGCCCAAAGGACAGGATTTACCTTTTTTTCAAACAGCTCAGTGATTCTGACGCAGGGGGCACACAAACCCATACTTTGAGAAACACCTGCCTGTGAGGGAAAAGTAGAAGAGAGAAGATGGGAGCTGATGTGGTCAAGTAACCGGGAACAATATTAAGAAAGATCTGAAAGGACCTTTTCAAGATCTTTCAACAGGTCTTGAAAGCTGTGTTGAGGCATTTTGAGTTCACTCTTTATGCAACGAAGCCCTCCTGTGTTGTGAAATCAGGAGAATGTTGTCATCAGACTGAAATGTGCACTGCCCCTGCATCGTGGTGTTCAGATCAGGACTGGGAGAAATTCGAGTAGGCATCATTTAGGAGGTGATTGTCAGACGAGTCACAATCAGGGATTCAGGTGAAGGTGACACGTTAAATAATTGGTTCCAGGTCACAGTTTTAAGTTGAATATACTTAGTAATTATGTACTGAAGGAAGGAAGGAAGGAATGGGGGAAGGAAGAAAGGATAAACCACGTGTAAAATGTGTATGTTTGTGGTAGGAGAGATGAAGACTTTCACAACACAGTGCTTGTGAACTGTAGTTGAACTTATATTTGGTGGAACTAATTTTTGGTGAGCTTGATGTTGATGGTATGTATTCATTCAGAAATGAATCTCTCACCTGAATTTCACCTGCTTTTAATACAATCCTCTTGGAGGAGCATAGCTTTTTTATTGAAGGATCGTTCAACATACGCCTCTCCTTCCAAGATTAATTAGGCGATCTCTCTGGGTCCATCCTATTAACCTGTAATTAGAATGTAAAGATGCTCATGCTCCATGGCACACATTTTAATTGCATCTCACTGTGTGCTGATATCACACACACCACTGGAAAACCAGGCAGGAGGAAGGAAGCTGGCTGCAGAGAACCAAGTGGCTTTGGCTCCTGGCCTGGTTCCCAGGCGTGAGGGCCCCGACCGCCCATCTCTCTTTACCTAGCACCTACTGGTAGTCTTCCCTGTGAAAGAGAGGGGAAGGGAGGATTCAAGTGTCTGGACATCGTGCCATGCAATTTGGCTCAGATCCATCCAACAGGCTTATTTCCACCGTTCCGAAGTTTCTCCCCTTGCCTTCACTGTATTTCTGGCAAGACCCAATGACTTAGAATGCATTCACCAATAATAATAATGAACTTTGGGAATGACAGGACAGGAGTTAGTTCCCCATTTTACAGATGAAAAAGCTAGGAATTAGGAACAGGATCAGAATCTCTCTCTTCTGATTTCTAGTCTAATTCTCTTTCTAGGATGCTCTTCTCTTTCAAAACTAGGTGACTGTAAATCCTAGACCATGTGCTTAGAAGCTGTGTAACGGGCTCTATCAGTTTCCCAACTCTCCTCCGTCCATGTATTTAAGGAGCATTTCCTGAGCACCAATGAGTCACAGGACTAGAGCTCACGCTTTGAAGAGGCCCCAGTTCCTGTCCTCATTGAATTTACAGCTTAAATGGATTAACTACACTTTTGATGAGTGCTGTAATTACAAATGAGAATCATAAGGTGCTGTAAATATTCTCATCTGTCAAAATATAAATGTTCCCCATTTCAACAGAACTCCTTGTTTCTGTTCTTAACAAACATGGGTGATGGTAACATTTCTTTGTTGCAGAGCAAGGAATTCAGAAAAGGAATATGAGAAGGAAGTTGGAGAGGAATAAGAGAGCTGTAATGAGTTAAAGGGCGGTTTCTGTAATATACAAACGTGTCCTAGTCCCCAGGAACCATGAATGGTGTCCTTATTTGGAAAAAGGATCTTTGCAGATATAATTAAGAATCTTGAGATAAGATCATCCTGGATTATCCAGATGACCCCTAAGTCCAATGACAAATATCCTTGTAAGAGACCTAAGAAGAGAGACACAGAGAAAGAGGGCAGGGTTGTGTGAAGATAGAGGCAGAGACTGGAGTGAGGCTGCCATAGTCCATGAATACCTGGAGCCACCAGAAGCTGGAAGAAGCAAGGAACAGATTCTCCCCTAGCGCCTTCGAGGGAGCGAGACCCTGGGACACCTTGATTTGAGGCTTCTACCCTCCAAATTTGTGAGAGAATAAATTGGTGTTGTAAGCCATCCAGTTTGTGGTGATTTATTCCAGCAGCTCAAGAAAGGGAATACGAGAGCCAAGAGAGAGCAGGCAGGACAGGTACCGGGTGAGACAAGCAGACACACAGCACTCAACATTTCAAGAGGCGCTCACCTCAGGTTCGTACCAGCACAAGGTCAGCCATTGCAGGAACCCAAGGGTGAGCCCCGGGCACCTCCTTTGCCGCGGTGCAAGAAAGGGCCTGCCTACACACAGTAGGTACTCAGTAGATGTCCCTTTATTTTATCTTTTAGGCACTGATGCCCTTTGATGTCTGTGTCTATCATCTGATTATTGGAGGGGGAGGAAAACCAGCAAAAGTAAGTGTCCAATTCTTAACGTGCCACCCTCTCCTCAAACAGAGCTTCCAAGCCAGGAGACATAATTCTCATTTCCTAGATGAAAAACAGAGGCCCAGAGGTGCTCAGTGACTTTCTCCATGCTGAAGCTGGGCTAAAACCCAGATGTCTGTGACCCCAGCCCAGCCACACCTCATGGCTAAGTTTGCTAGCCCTTCTCTCACCCCTAAGCTTAGAATTCCTGCTTGCTTCCTGCACTGGCAAGCGCTCGTTACTTTCTTAGATTTGGAGTAAGATATTCTGCCTTCAGGTGGCTCATGGTCTTGTAAAGGGAGGAAGAGCTAGAAGAAACCGCTTAATATAAAGAAAGGAAGAATAAGATAACTATTAAATAGAAGAATAAGCAATAATGAGGGAATGCCTGGACCTGGAACCCCGAGTCTTGGTAAACGGGAACACACAGCACACAAGCCACGTGGCAAAGCCCTTGTTTCTCCGTGAAGTCATTCTAGCTGAGACCACTTCTACCTTGATTGATCAAGAAGCCATCTTATAGCTCTTTTTCTGCTGAGCTTCAGTGTTCAAAATATCTCCAAAGCAAGCTAGGAAATAACTTTCCATTTGCCAATGTTTGCTTTTCCGTGTTTTGAATGAATCTTCTCTGCAAACTGCTAAGCTAATTGAACCACCACCATTTCAGCTGAAAAAACAGTCTGCCTTGCCAAAGCACATTTGCTTGTATACTCAACTTCACCAACAAGGGGGCCAGAGCTGAGGGAAAGAATTGTTTTTAGCCTAAATGCCAGGTGCAGAATGGAAGGTTTTTTTGTTTTGATTTGTTCTGTTTTGGGAGGATGGGGCTGACATTTGAAGGGCCCACTTCATGCTCCTCATAGTTATTATTTTTCTCGGTTATGAAATGCAAAGAATGAGTAGCTCAGAGAGGTCAAGTGACTTGTCCAAGGTTATAGACAGAAGGGATGCAGTCAGGGTCCCCACCCAGGTTGTCCCATTCCTTCAGTGCCACATTGGCTCAGACCGTCGGCTAACCTTTGAAACACTAGGAGAATTTAATTTCCTCCCTGCTGTCTGTGATTTGATTCAAATAAAAGACTGGATTTAAACTCTGTTCTCTCTAACTCCTGTGCCCTTATTTATGTCTTGTGTTCCAAATATGCCATCCAGTCTCTCATGAATGAGAGACACACAAAAAAAATGCTCTAAAAAAACTGCTCTAAAAATACTCTCAAAAGGAAAATCAAAGCTTTCCATGAATCCATTTATTTGAGCAAAGCATTACCTACCCTTAAAAAAAAATCCAACTTATTCTCTTGACAGGTTTATAAAACTGGGTTATTTCCTCATAAAACCAGGTATTATATGTGTGATGTGGTTCTAGAAATGTGTGGCGAATAGTCAGTTTCTTCTCTCCAAGTTCAAAACATAACTCAGGGCTGCGGGGGGAGAGAGCATCCACTGATGTTGCAACATAACCGGGAATAAGACGAGGTATAAGTCACCTCTGACTTAAGATCAGCAAAGGGCCGCTGAGACTTGGCAAACTTAATTACATCCTTTAAGAAGGGAGAGATGGGATAAACTGGGGCTCGCTTGAAAAAAAAAATTGTCTAAATTAAAATTGCGCTCAACTGTAGGCTGAAATGTTTTAGTGGTTGAAGCTTATCTAAGCTTGGTCTAAGACCGTCTGATAGTTTGAGGTTAAGTGAACTCTTTTTTAAACAGGAGAGTTTTGAGATGTGAGTGACTGGCTGAATGGTATAGCAAAGAATTATCTGTAACCCCAGCACCCGGCACCCAGCTTGGTACTTGGCATATAGAATGCAGTTAATAAAACTTACTGAATAAAAATGAGGTTATGTTTAAGTGATCGGATGGATACCTTAATACTTTCAGAGTACCTTTGTCAATTTGGGCTGCTATAACGAAATATCATAGACTGGGTGGCTATAAATAGTGCACATTTATTGCTCACAGCTCTGGAGGCTGAAGCCCAAGGTCAGTGTACCAGTATGGTCGGTTCTAGTGAGGACCCAGCCTGAGTTGAAGAACTGCTGACTTCTCACTGTGTCCTCACATGGTGGAAGGGGCTGGGGAGCTCTGTGGGGTCTCTTTTATAAGAGCACTAATCCCATTCACGAGGGCTCCACCCTCCTGACTAAGCACCTCCCAAAGGCCTCACTTCCAAATATCATCACATTGGATTTCAACATATGAACTTTGGGGGCACACAAACATTCAGACCCTAGCAATGAGTTTTACCTTACAATTTCCAAAGTCAGAAAGTGTTATAATGAAGTAAAGGAAAAACACTGTTATTCCTCTGAATTAGCGCATGGAAATCCCTATGTTGGAGAAATAAAATGTGGGTCATACACTCAACCACCTCATTTATAGACAGAGACTCTGAAGGATATCATGCTTATCTCTGTAAAGCCCGCTGGAGACCAACTGGATTAGGAATAAATCATTTAAAGAGTGTAATAAAAAGAGTAGCTAATACTCATATCGTGGTTATGATATTCCAGGTACTGTTCCAAGTGTTTCATGTTAACGTGTAACATACAGCTCCTCTACAGCGCTGTCTACACCACTTACAAAAGGAGAAACGAAAGCACAGAGGGGTTCGGTAACTTTCCTGGTATCAGCAGGAAACGGCAGGGCTGGGCAGTGGCTCTCAGGCCACCTGGCATCTGAATCACTGTCCTTGTTGCTGCTGTAACTTTCACACCAAATCCTGAAATCTAGCCCTGGCATCCCTCGGCCTAGCTTTCCTTTTAAAATGGTAAACCAAAATAGTCTCTAAACAGTGGACTTTATTACTTTTATGTTTATTTTTACTGCTGTTTTACGTATTGTTAACTAGTGTATTTCAGGGACTTTATCTAAACCAACTGGAGTAATGGCCACCTGCTTCTGGGAGATGGCTCTGCTAATTTCGTCTTACACAGGCGAACAGGGAGGCAGTGAGGGGCTAAGGGTTCCATCCAAAGTCTCAAAGTCAGTAAGTGGCGAAGATTGGATTTAAGTCGAGGGTTTTTTTTTTCTGACTCCCAAGTTGAGAGTTTTTTTGTTTCTGTTTTACAAACTATAAGCATGTTGACATTAACTTTTAATTTTTTGCATGCTCATAGCCTATCCTAAAACAGGAGGTGCAAAGGCTAAGAGATACTGGGCTGCGCCTGTGACCCACCGTGCGTCCTTGGCACTGGGCCATCCCTCTTTCGGCTTCATCTTCTGTTCTGAAAAAGCGGCATCCTGCGCGCGCTTCTCTCTCCAGTCCCTTCTGGGGCTGGTGGTCTGTTGAATCACGATCCTGTGCTGTTCCTTTTATTCGTCCTCTCTCTCCCTCATCTCTGTACTTGGCACGTCAATGTCTGCGTGTGCGAGTGGGAGTGGGTTGGGGTGAGGTCCCTTGGGCATGATTGCGCAGATGCGCGCAGCCACTGTTTCGGATAATCTCTGTTATTGTTCAGAGCACTTGTGGGCTGTTTCCTTGTTCACCTTTCATCGTCCCACTGACAGCTTTGTTCTCAAAGTTGTAGTCTTTTGTTTGTGAGTCTGTGTTTAGAGCCCCTGAGAAGTACTGTAAACTTGCCCTTGTGTCAAAGGTCATGGTGGCTGGAAAGGAGAACTGGAGTAGACCAAAGCCCTGCCTGGAAACAGGACTCTGGTGGTGATGACCCCATGGCGTCCCATGGAAAGAGTTGCTTGTATAAGTCAAAGGGTAGCTGCTGTGTTCCAAACGACCTTGTTTAGAGCTACCTGGCAGGTGAGTGTGCGTTTCTCACAAACGAGCATCCTTTGAGAGACTGAAGTTTCTCTGTTGGCAGAAAAGGAATGTGCCCCTGACTGTGCGCCCCCTGTGAGCCTCCTCTGACCCTTGAGCCCTAGAGGGCTGGCTGGACTGTGAAGCCTTCCCCCAGCTTTCTCCAAATTCCCAGGGGGGCTTGCATCTCAAGGTCACTTCAGGCTCCAAAGTGCTGCATCTCCCTGGCAATCTCTGCTCCTCACTTTTGTTGATTTCAAATGTGAAACTCAACTCCTTCCTCAACATCAGAAACCAAAAAGTCACGACAACACCACCAACAACAAATTATTCGTAAGTGAAGAAATGTAACTGGAAGAAGGGTATTTTGAAGACATGAGTTTACACTGCAGAACTGTGAACTAATTCAAGCTGGAAGAAGACGTCCTTGTTCTCAGGAGGCCCTCCCACCACCTTTGCCTGGCTCTCAGGTCAACCTTTGCTATGTTCCCATCTGTCAGCCTAGGATGTTTGGAGCCCCTGGAGAACAGTAAGGCTGTCCCTAAGCATGGCTCTTTGTCTCCCTTCTCCTTTTCGTCCTCCACACTGATTGCCAACAACATGCATGGCCCAGGAGATGCCCCCGACCAAGGCTCTCTTTGCTCCTAGACACAATCTCGACACTGAACCTGCATCTGTCTTCTTCCTTCATTCACTGAGACTCAAGTCAAATATCTAAGGTTGCTTGGGGGCTTAGGCTGACCAGGGGATAGGGTCGCTTGCATACAATATCTCATTTAATTATCATGAAAATTCTCAGAAGCAGGAATTACCACTCCTCTCTTTTAATTATAAGAGGAAATCTTAGCTTATGGAGAAAAGCCAGCTATCGCAGTGGGTGTAGGGCCTAGGACTCACAATACTTTTAGGGGCCCACAAAAGTGTTCTACTTTCATTCAAAATAGGAACATAAAAAATTAACTTCAGGTCAAAGAAAATGTTTTAGCATACAATATTAATATATTTGTCTTTATGCCAATGCAGTCATAAATGATCACTTTGAATATGTTTTTATGGAGGAGGAGGCCCGTGGAGGTAAAGTGCTGAAACGGGCCCCTGGGCGTCATCATGGGTCCTTGTTCCACAGATGAAGGGACTTTCCATGTCACTGAACTACTAATCTTGAGCTCTAGTTCTGGTCTCCTGATTTTGTGGACAGAGTTTATTTCTTAAAAATGCAACTGTCTCTTTACCTGGGTGACTTGGCCTGGAGTATCTGGAAGATTCTATGGCTCACAATGAACATTTAGGCTGGATTTTAAAACTGGAATTTCACTCTTCCTGTCTCTACTTACACAGTCAGCAGCTGGCCGGTTTTCCCAGAGCATCGAGGTAGAGCATCGAGGTGTGATTATCGACCACATGATGTTAATCTCTACCAGGGGAGGCCTTCCACGGAGCACTGTATCAGGAAGTTTGTTCCAATGACAGTTTCATTGGGGAAAAAAACTTACCCATGAATTTGCAATTTGGATGTATCTTTGCAGCATGAATTAAAGGTTTGCCGAAGGAAGCTGTGCCTGAAGCGTGGTGCCCAGACAACTGGGTGCTCTTCTCCTTCCCCTTGGTCCTGCTGATTGGGGTGGCATGCGGGTCACTCCTTGAGCATCAGGACCAAATTCCTTTATGATGACACTATTTGTGGTAGAAACCTCCATGAACTCAGTATAATGAGGTTCAATGCATGTGGGAACCAATTGTCTAGCAGCTCAAAGTGAGAGCCTGCTGGTCTGGGATGGACTAAATAGCATAGTGATATTGTCATAGCTCATGTCTGCCAAGCTCTTACTATAGTCCAGGGTCCATATGCAGTGTTTGACTTACATCTTCTCATTTACTCCTTGAAACAGCCCTGTGAGCTAGGTACACACTCACATTTTGCAGGTGAGAGTACTGAAACCCAACAAGCTGAAGAACTTGCTCAGGGTCACTATCTGCTTGGCCAAATCCACCAGGACTAGAACACTCCCAGTCATTTAGGTTGGTGGTGACTCTCTCCCTGGGGCTTGGAGTTCCACTTTATTAACACTAATGATAGTAGGATCTATTCACATTGATTTAAAAGTTATCGAGCTGAGGATGGAGTAGGGGCTTTGAGCAAACCGGCTGGTGGGACTTGTTTTAGGCCTAGTGTAACAAGGTAGTGCCGGAGAAGTGAGTCCTTACTCGCCCCCAATCAGAGAATGGATGGTTCTGGTTCAAGCCCTGTCAGAATGGCTGACTGTGAGTGGGGAGAGGGGTTTGCCTGGTTCCCTGGTGGTTCCTGGGGAGGAGAGGAGTAACAGCAGAGCCGCAGTGGAAAGGAGATGAAAACTAAAGCATCATCGGGGGAAGCTTTCACAGCCCAGTTCTGGGGAGAGGAAAGCAGGAAGGCTAGAGAAGCAAGGGAGAATGCAGAAGAGAGGAGGCTGGAGGGGGCTGTGAGTCTGAGGATAATGAGGTAGGTAGTGCCTTGTTAAGGCAGGCAGCCCAGGGCCCATTGCCTCAGTCACTTGGATCTAGAATGAACTTGATGAGGAAAGAACTAGAGGGATCATGGTGAGTAGGTTATGTAGGCTTCCTCAGCACTCTTTCTTTTCTCTGCACAGGGCTCTCCTCCAGGAAAGGGAGACCATGGGCCATGTGGGTCTGCGAGAGGGAAATGTAGCCAGCCCGTTTCCTGGGTTGGCGACCTTGGCAGGCACACTGGCACCATTTTAATCCACAAGGTGAGGATGGTACTACATTGTGAGCCAGGACCATCTGTGCCTTTAATCTGGAGCAAAGCTGCTTTTATTCCCCCCCCCCCCACCCCCCCACCCATCCCACCATCCAGGCCACATACTTGGTCCCTTAGGGAGGTTAAGACTTTCCAGGGCTCTGCTCTACCCATCTCTCTGACTGGGAAGGACTTCCAAGAGAGATATTGAGCCCATTTCCCACTTTTACTCATTTATTCATTCACCAAGTACTTATTGAACACCCTTGCTAGTCCCAATTCTAGGAGCAGATGATACAGAAATAAACAATCGGTCCTACCCTCATAGAGCTTCCAGTCTAGCGCGTGAGGGAGACAGAGAGGAAATAAAGAAGCATCAAAGGAGAATGCACTCAATTCTGCTTTTGTCTGATGTTTTATTCTCAATCATGGCAGAAATTAAGTGACTGGGGGCCAAGTGTATTTTGCTGTGGAGATCAGATGAGCAGAATGAAGGGGCATGTGGATGGCATCCACTCAAGGTGGGGTGTAAGAGTTTTGAGCTTCATCTCTAGCAAGGACATTTCCTGAGTTTCTCGAAAAAGTGGTGGTGGCCAGGTGGGGTGTCAAGGGAAGAAGTGATAATATTGGAGGCAACAGGGGCAGTTTCCTCTAGTTCTATGTGGGCGGCAGCAATTTTCTCATCAGGCTTTCTTTAGGACATTGCTGGAAATCCAAACTGAGTTCAATTTTCAGCCTTCCCCCAAATTAAGTGAGCTGCCCTGTATCCTTTTAAAGAAACCTTTTCTCTGTGTGAGCATCCAGAGTCATCTTCCATTGCTTGCAACCAAAACCCCCCAATTGGGGAGCAAACTGTGTTAAATATTGTTCCAATGCATTAAATTGCAATAAATCCTCCAACGAGTATGTGATAGAGGCTTCTAATCATCATGGTAGAGACAAGGAAAATAAGACTGAAAAATACAGCATCACATAGCCATACCAAGCCAGAATATGAGTGCAAATCCACTTGGCTCTCAGTCTATGCCTTTTCAAATGCACCTTCCTGGTTGCATGTCTTCTGTCTTAATTCAGAACTGGTTGTGAGTACAGAACAAAAAGACTCAAAGTGAAAATAAAAATGGACCTAGCTCTGGGAGGATGAGATACAGAACAGGTATGAGAAACTTGGAGCTGACCTAAGACAAGTGTGAGTTTCCAGGCAAAGAGCATCCAGAGCAGCATTGAGGGTGGCTCTCATACCGCCCTTCCACCTCCGTTTCCCCAGCAGGATGTGCCATTTTCTTCATATCCATGTTAATCCAAGCTAACACATGAATGTCAAGCGTATTCTCATTAATTTTAATTTTATAACATTTTTCTCCATCCTGTGTAAAATTTCTCTTTGAATGTTATAATCTGTTCAGCCCGGGTACATTCATACTAATTATTTAACCTTGGTTAATTTTTTGAATACTTCCCTCCAAAGCTCCCTGCACGCATTCAGCAATAATACAGCATTTCAAGTGGAGTAATCAAGATTTCCTGTGATATGACATCTCTTTTCATTTGTTCCTCGTCTCTTCATTATCTCACCCTTTTTTTCTTTTAGTAGGTGGGAGCAGGGGATTCAAGTTGAACATCAGCAATGAAGAAAAGCTTAAATTCAGACCAAGAACAAATGTGTATGTGCCTGAGTGTGCCGTAATCCTTGAAGAACAATGGAAAGTGTCCTAGATTTAAAAATATATGTAAACTACGATCAGGAAGGGGAAAAAAGTGCTGGACTTGGAAATCTCAAGTTTTTAAACTTCATTCCTTTTTCACCTTGGGAAAGTCATTTAAGTTCTCTCAAACAGAGTTTCCGTATTGTTTTACATAGGTAATCTCTCATAATTTACAAAAAGAAGATAATATATAATTTCATAGTTATGAGGATTGAAGAAGTGCAAACTAACTCAACGAAAACCACATGGCATATGTTTGGGAAGTCTGAGCTTTGGACCCTTATATACTCAGCATCAAAACTCTATTCATTCCACAAAATGACATTCAGGAAGATTACTAGACAGTAGAGGACATCAAGATTAAGATGGTCAATAGGTCATAACCCAGGCAGGTAGATAGAAACCAGCACAGAATTGCCAATAGGCCAGTATGACCATGGAACCGAAGAGGGCAAGACAAAGCCAGCATCAGACCTAGATTCAGGACATTCTGTACGTGCCAGTACTCAGTAATGGAGATGTCCAGCTGCCTCAGCCAAGGGCTTATTCTATGCTTTGGTTAAGACTTAGTCCACCCATCCATCCCTCTACTCATTCATCCATCCAAATCCACCTGTCATCCCACCCATCCAATGTATACTGAGCTATTTCTACATGGCAGGTACCAAGCTAAGTACTGAGGATGCAATTCTGAGCAAACTGCCTCAGTTCTTGTCTTTTTGGAGTTTATAATCCAGTGGGGTCTTGAGAATAATTTATATAATAATCACATAAATATATAAACATGAATTGTGATAAATGCTATAAAGAAAAGGTACCTGTGGCAAAAAAATAACCTGTAAATGAGGACCTGATCTAGTTTCCCCCAAAGAAGGGAAGTTTGACCTGAATGGGAGTGGGCACTAACTGTGAGAAGGGAGATGTGAGGACCATTTCTGACAACACGTCATCACGTGCAAAGGGCTTGAGCCCGGCCTTTCAGTTCCTCAGTTGCACTGTGCTCCCTCTGTGTGGCTGTAGGTCCAAGACCTAGTGGCAGAGTGGTAGGAAGTGCGATAGGGCAGGCGGGCAGGGCCAGCCCCACACGCCAGGAAAACGTTTTTGTCTTTATCTTGAGAAGCCTGGGAAGCCTGGGAAGGGTTTGGCGGAGGGTGAATTGATAATCTGTTTACATTTTGAAACTGTTACTCAGACTTCAAAGATTCTGGTTGAAGAAGGTGAGTCATGGGGACAAACTTGGTGAGCTGCCGTATAGTCACTGCCATTGTGCCCATTGTGGTGCCATTAGTAAATTACGCCCTGGGACTGGAACTCGAGGCCTACAAGAGGAATCAGCCAGACAATAGGAAATGCTATAGGTGGATGGTAGGGAAGGAGAGGAGACTGACTCGAACTGAGCACCAACCACGTTAAACGCTTTATGGACCGCCTTAGTTTCCTAGGGCTGCCGTAACAAAGTCTGTGAGCTGGGTAGTTTTAAAGAGCAGAAATCTATTCTCTCACAGTTCTGGAAGCTAGAAGTCCAAAATCAAGGTGCCCACAGGGCCATGCTCTCTCTAAAGGCTCAAGGGGAAAATCTGTTACACACATTCTTCGCTTCTGGTGTTGCCAGCAATCCCTGACGTTCCTTGGTTTGCAGACACATCAGTCCAATCTCTGCCTCTGTCTTCACACAGCCTTTTCTCTGTGTCCTATATGACCATCTTCTCTAAGGACATTTGTCATATTGTATTGGTTTGCATCCTAATGGCCTCATCTTAACTTGATTACATCTGCAGAGACCCGACTTCCAAATAAGGTCACATGCTCAGGTACCGGGGATTAGGAATTCAACAGATCTTTTTGCAGTCACAATTCAACCCATAACAAGGATGTTATTATTCTCAGGCCCCATGACAATGTCCACATGACAAACACCTCTTCTCTGCTGGTGCCTTCCCTCCACCATCTCTAGCAATTGCTGCTGCACACTGAGTGCCCGCTATGTGCTTGGAGTGTTATTGCTTTATGGGCAAGGCACGCAACAGTCCTCTGGGGAAGGTGTCCCCATCCTCATGTAGCAGATGGGGGCATGAAAATTTGGGGAGGGTTTTCCATTCTGCACAGCTGGGAAGTCATAGATTGGCATTTGTGCTTATGGTTTTTTGTTTGTTCCTGAGCCTTAGCTCTCTTATTTTTATCTCTCTGAATCCTGGGAAGGTGAACTCCTACCTTAGGATCCTGTGCACTCAGGACAGCTCCTGTCAAGAGAGATCTCAGGGCCATCACTGCTGCCTCCAGAGGGATCTCAGATGGGGGCCTTCAGGAGAACAGGGCAATGATCTGGGATTTCTCCTCTGACTTTTCAACTAGCGTAGCTTGTAATTATCTTTTGAATAATACCACTCTCTGCCACATTCTAATTGTTAAAAATTATACAATCAAAATCCTCATTAAAATAAGTGTGCATCATTATTGGTGTAATTAGGTTTAAATGACAGAGTTTTAGGGAAATTGGGTCTGCTATTCTCCACTTCTCTGTCTCTCTCTCTCCTTTCTTTCCTTCCTTCCTCCTTTGCTCATTCCCTCTTTCTTTCTGTTTCCTGTATCTGTGAACTGTGTGTGTGTTTCAGAAAATAACGGGAACACAGGGAGGCACTCAGCCTTTTCACCATACGTCTAATTCTTGGTCAAGTGACAATACTATGCATTTCTCTTTTACAGTCTTAGTCATGAGAAGCAAAGAGTCTCCATTGCCCTTAAAGCAATCCCATGAAATTAGCAAAAGAAAAACAGACTGGACTTGACTTTGCGTTGCGTAGATCAGCTGTCTACATCGACACTTCAGTTTTGCCTTGCCCTTTCTTTAAGTCATCATTTTACCTTTAGCAAGGCAGCGGGATGCAGTAGAGAGAGTACAGGCTTTGGAATCAGATACCCTAGTTCAAATCCTGATTCAGGCACTTCTTTGTGGTCTGATTTTATGCTTCTTGTTCTCTGTCTGGCCCTTAAATTTATTCAATTATTTGAACTTGCACAAACACTTACTGAGCACCTTATGATGTGCTGAGCGCTGTTCTAGGTAATGAGGATGGAGCAGTGGATGGAAATGTCTCTGGTCTCGAGGAGCTTGCATTCAAATTTTGGTGTTTCACGCATTTTTTGTGATGTCTGAGAAATCTGTTCACTCAGGTGTACTCAATGTATTATGTTGCCCAAATCCATAGCTACCACATATAGATGAATCCCTGATATAATTGGCATCTAAGATCTCTCTGCAAAACCACTAAGTTCAATTTCCATTGGCCCCTTTCCATTTGGTTATCTCCTAAAGCACATAAAACCCAATGTTCATAATCAACTCCACCGATGAATATCTTAGAGTTGCTTAACAACATAGCCTAAGAAATGTGTAGTAATACATACAAAAACACTAAGAACAGGGGCTGGCCCCGTGGCCGAGTGGTTAAGTTCACGCGCTCCGCTGCAGGCGGCCCAGTGTTTCGCTGGTTCGGATCCTGGGCGCAGACATGGCACTGCTCATCAAACCACATTGAGGCAGCGTGCCACATGCCACAACTAGAAGGACCCACAACGAAGAATATGCAACTGTGTACCGGGGGGCTTTGGGGAGAAAAAGGAAAAAATAAAATCTTAAAAAAAAAAAAGCACTAAGAACAATGCTTCACCCTGTCTTGCCTTGTTTGTGCTTGTACCATCAGTAGATAGTCTATAATGTATGTTAAATAACCGATGAAATGAATGAATAAGGAGCACGCAGTCCAGGAGAGAAGATAGATAGGGGAAAAAATCTTCTACAGTTCTTCCAGAACATAGAAAGTCACCGAATCCAGCCTAGGAGGTAAAGTCTTAACTCCTAAAGTGGAGGTTTTAACAAAGTGCTCTGGGAAGGCATAACACAAGGCCTGGCCAAGTCAGGAAGTTCTTTACTGAGGGGGTAACACGTAGCTTGGGTCTTCAAGGAATGGTAGAGATTTTTCAGATGGAGAAAAATTGCAGGAAACAAAGACAAGCAGAATGGGTGAAGGAGAAGAGCCATGACTGATTTGCTGGATGAGCTGAATTTGATGGAGTGCAACCTAACACACCTTAAAAAATGTTTCCCCCTCTGTCATCAAGTCCATTCTGTCATCTCTCCCTTTGCAAAATTGAAGTGATGTTTGGAAAGAGTTTTTAAATCACTGTTGTGTATGCATTAGTCAGTTAGTCCCATCACAATGCTTTGTAACAACCATTTCCAAACTCAGTGGCTTACAGCAGTGAGCAGTTATTCTCATTCTCCCAGCCTGCAGGGTGACTATGGTTCAGCTGGCCTAGATTAGGCTCGGCTGGACAGTTCTCTGGCCGTGGGTCAGCTGGATTTGACTGTGGGCTCTTGGTCTGCTCCACTGCCTAGCTCTGGCCCAGGTGGAAGGGCTCAGGATAGGCTATGAAACCAGCAGTGAGAAAGGGAGGACGCAGTCTGTTCTGTCATCCTTGATCATTTCCGTAGTCCTTAGAGCTGCTCACAAGTATTCCAGTTCTCTCTCCTTCTCAGAACAGGTAAGATTATACTTGGACGCCTACTTAAAGTTAGCTGTGGCCGTTTGACTTGCTTTAGCCATAAAACTGTGTAACTTCTGGGTAGGAGCTATAAGAACCAGTTCATGCTTAGCCATCTTCTCCTTTTCTCTTCTTGGAGACCAGCAGTATTCAGCTTGGGTCTCTGGGTGAAACGATGAGCAGAGCTCTTGGGATGGACATGTAGTGTGAGTACAGAGGTGTGTGTGTGTGTGTGTGTGTGTGTTACCACAGCATAACTTAGCTTTTCCTTACTGATAATTCTTCCACTCTCCATATCTCTGTTGGATCTGGTGTTTCTGGCTCCTCCACTGCATGTGAAGGTGGATGATGAAAAAATGGTACAGTTTTATGTAGCTGGTCCAGTTGTAGTTCTCCCTTAACTGGTAAATGCTCTTTGACACGGCAGATAGCTAAATGCTGACTCTTCCCTTATGGGATCTCTTAGACATTCCTTACAATACAAGGGCTGGAATTCCTCATTTTGCAGTATTTCCTGAGAAGGACAATGCTTGATCCTACTGATGGTTTTTGAATCTGCCTCAGTTCCTGCTTCTGGTGAGATTCCCCCAGTGGTTTTCTGCTGGTGTCTGCTACCCCCCGCAGGAAGACCTCTTGGAGAGGGTCCTTTTGAGACAACCCTAAGCCAGCTGTCCCCCACAGTGTCCCCTACACACATAGGAAGCATGCCCTTGTTGTGTTGCTGGAGAAGTGCTGTTCCCACTTCAGCTTTCTTCTGTCTGCTCCTGGGGCAGCTCCAGCCAGCCTTTCCCCTAAAGGCAAGTGTCCAACACCATCTCTGTGCCCTTCAACTCTTTAATGCACAAATTAATTTATCAGAGAACTCTCTCACTGTAGTCTGTGGAGCCCTATGTCAGAACTGGAACTCAGGACTTCCTTACACAGCTGTTCGTGCCTCCCCAGGGAGAGGAGGACAGATGCCTCTACCCATCCTTCTAGACTGACAACTTTCTTGAAAAAAAAGTCTCTGATCAATCTACTTAATGAATCTCTGGGCTTTTCTTGTAGATAGTTAGGTTTGTAGTGAGTTTGGGGCTACGGGTCTCAGGACTTGTTTTGTCTATCGCTCAGAAGAGATGGGCCCAGCTCCCCTCTAGGGATCATATGGGAAGTTAACCTCTATCGCCCTAGCTTTGGGATCTCAATGGAAATTACAGAAACAAATAAACATGTTAATTTGTTGTTTTGCTGAGGTTTTAACGATTACCACATATCTCAGGAGAAGTGAGAAGTTTTGTGTGACCAGAGTAAATGTTTTCTGGCTAGGGAAGAGATAGGGTGTGGGGATGGGCAGGCAGGCTGGGCCTAGGTCATAAAAGCTTTCAAAGTCCTGTTTTCCATGGCGCCTGGTATCATACCTTTTATTCCATCTTTCTCTGAACTTATGAGGGTCCTCAGTCCAACTTAGACTCTACCCCTATCTCCCTAGCACCATTTTTTTTTTTTTACCACCTGTAGTAGCTTGAAAAGTGTCCCATAAAATTCACATCCACTAGGAACCTCAGAATGAAAACTTATTTGGCAATAGGGTCTTTGCAAATATAACTAAATTAATATGAGGCCAAACTAGATTAGTGTTGGCCCTCAAGCCAGTGACTGATGTCCTTATGAGAAGACAGTAGGACATACTGAGACAGAGAGAAAGACACCATGTGAAGACAGAGGCAGAGATTGGAGTAATGATCACCAAGGATGGTCAGGAGCCAACAGAAATGGAAAGAGGCAAGAAAGGATCGCCTCCTAGAGCATCTGGAGGGACTACAGCCCTGCCGACGGCTTGATTTGGACTTCGGACCTCCAGAACCATGGGAGAATAAATTTCTGTTGCTTTAAGCCACGCAGTTTGTGCTAATTTGTTATAGCAGCCACAGGAAACTAACACATCTCCATCTATTGCTTCTGTATCCATTTTGCATTTTCCCTTCCAACCAGAACACAAGTCCTTCAGATGGCAAGAGTCTGGTTCTTTCTCTTTGGATTTCCCCCAGCATAGTCCTTTGACATGGAGACATTTATTGTATGTTTGCTGCAATGGAAGCATTGATGTATAGCTGATAATTAGCTTTAATTTGAAATAACTTCACAACAAACTGGAAATTTATAACAAACACAGAAGGAGTATGAATGGAAGAAATGAATCATTTTATGCTATTTACCTCCTACTATTGTTTCTGCCTCATGATAGATCCCGTCTCTCATTAACTTCAAATTCTCACTCAATTATTTGGGTCAATTCATATTCTTTAGAAACAGTTTGCATCTCTAGTCAACCCATTTAAGCTTCATCTGAAGGAGTGAACTGATTAAAAAAGCGGAGTGAAATAAAAATAATTTTGAAACTGCAAGTAAACAGAACATTATTAAAAATAACTTGGATAATAGATTTAGGAGAGTGTAATTTTATTTTAATTTACACGTGGAGTGCTAATTGTTCAATTATTAGAACACACAAAAGGAAAGATAGTGTGGATCTTCAGTAACAAATGCCTTATGTAGCATTTTTCTGTGAATTTCTCAGGGACAGGTACTGTGAACAAGACCCTTATTTTATTGCATTTTTACTTTGACCATTTATTTAAAAAACATCTCTCTGTTACTAGGAGGAAAGAAGCTTTTTGAGATAAAATAGCATACAATGAAAAGGAAATTGTTCTTATCATATAAAATGGTATTAATTTAAGATGAGGAACGAGGGATAAAATTATCAAAGCAACTGGAATATGAAAACTAAAAAACAAGAGATTACATTCATTTTGCCTGCTGTGTACGTTGTGGGTATTATGTACATGATCACATATAGAAACAATTAAAGAACTGGAGGGAAATATACCTGAGTTGCATTAGAAACTTTAAGGTCTCAAGTTAAATGTCTTGCATGGAACATTCAGATTGCAAATGTTGTTTCTGAATTATCACAATTCCATGCTGGTGGGCTTGGATTAACGAGGACTGACTGCATATATAAAATGGGGAAGTAATATATGGACAGTATTTCCTTGTTCTTTTCCTAATAAGTCATTCCCAGATGGTGAGTTACACCCCAGAGACTGAAGTTTTCAAGTTGTGTTATTTTTTTCCATCTTCCTTCCTGCTGATCGATATTGCTACCAAAAGCTGCTTTCTGCGATGAATACAATTTAGCTAATGAGGAAGTAGGCAGCACTTCTGTTTGAATTATGGATCGTGTGCTGAGAAAGAGGTTTCTCCATATGTCACTTTCATCAGAGCGAGTGAAAGGAGGATTCATATTATTATTTTATTTTAGCCTGAATGGCTTAAGTAGCCAGCTTTCTAGATTTGGTGGCTCTTTGGGTGGGTGGGTAAATAATCTTTGTAAGTGGTCAATTTCTGCCAATAAAATGTTGCCAGCCAGTGGCAGTCGGGAAATCAGGGTCCTGGTTCAGACTCTGTCCTTATTTTCTTGGATGACCTTGGGCCAGGTGTTTGATCCTTACAGGTGACGAAGCTTCTCTCTTGACCAAACACTAGCCAGACTCCTCTGAGCCCTCTTCTTGACTAGGCCTCAGCTTTGGCCTGGAAAGCCTTGCACAGACACTAACATAGTTTCTAACAGCTCAAGGCCACATCCCTAAGATGACCCCAGCCCTCCTCAAAGTGGCTGCCTGAGAAAACTCAAGGCTTCCAAAAGAATTGACTGTGCGTTCCACCCAACACCTCAAGATGGGGCCTCTGTCTCCCAGACTCCGTGGGAAGGAAGGAGCAAACCCAGATGGGTTCACATGAACAAACTCCCCCCCTTCCCGATTTTTCTACTTCTTTACTTCTGTGACTTTATCGATCCCCTGCTCATGTGCCTCCCTGCATCCTCATTCTTCCTTTAAAATGTCTGTCATCTCTGTGCAGGTCCAAGTTGGGTTCAGTCCACACTGGACTCTTTTGCAATGGTATATTACTGATTAAAATCTGTCCTTGCCACTTTAACCAGTGTCTGACTTTGTTTGTCTTTGTCAGAGACCACCATTTCCTTCTAACGGAAGAAGTAGATAAGAACCAAAGTCCCCGTCAGCGCTAGTATCTCCTGATTCAATATGTGACTTTCCAGGGTTCTCTGAGGAAAGTAGCGGTCAGCTCTGTGTGGAATTTGGCACCTTCCACCTGTTTTCTGAAGCTTCCCCTACTCCCTTAGCCAAGGGAGTTTGTCCTGTCAATCTTCCTTATTGAAATAAGGATAAGGTCCTTTGCTATCACCTCACTGAATGCAATTCTTGTTAAAGATTTTGTTTTTTTCCTTTTTCTCCCCAAAGCTCCCTGGTACATAGTTGTATATTCTTAGTTGTGGGTCCTTCTAGTTGTGGCATGTGGGATGCTGCCTCAGCGTGGTTAGATGAGCGATGCCATGTCCGCGCCCAGGATTCGAACCAATGAAACACTGGGCCGCCTGCAGCAGAGTGTGCAAACTTAACCACTCGGCCACAGAGCCAGCCCCATTAAATTCTTGCACTGCCACAATTTCTCCAGGCCTTAGGAGGTAGCTCAGGTTTCCTTAAACAACATCAGTCTGAAATTTGAAAAAAAAAAACCCCGCCAAAACCAGCAAACCATAAAACTTGTTTAATTTGACAACATTCTCTGTTGGGGAGGTTGTGGGGAACATTTTGGTAGAAATCCAAGATGGGACAACACCTATGGATATGGCATTATTGATTACAAGTGCATGCAGATTTATTCTCTGACCTGGAATTCATACTTTGCTAGGTAAATATCCCAAGATAAGTTGACAAAGACTAAAAGAAGTATGCGCACAGTTGTACATGACAGCATAACTGGACGTAGCTCGGGAGAGGAGTTGCCACCCTGGCACGGGAATTGACCCTGCGTGGCAGGAGGGCTCAGAGCTGCAGTTATGCAACAGGGGCTGGAAGAATCTTGAGGAAATTGGCTGATTGACTTGCGATCACAAATGGACAGGGGCAGCTCTGACCCCCCAGGAATGAGGGTTGGGTCACGTCTCCAGGGAAGCCACCACGGCCTGCTGGATGGATATCCAGGAGACAGACAATGAGCACCAGCTACAGCCCTAAGCCCAACTGCGCTGATGGAGGCTTCAGTTAGTCCTACTAAGGTCCACTTTCTAAGGTTCACTGCAGAAAGAGAGGCTGGCAGGACCGTGGAGGAGCTGTTGCTGGAGTGTGTATGGTGAACTGTATCTGAACAGAGAACAGTGTGGGTTGTGGTGGCCTGGGACTGCGTCACTCAACTCTGCCTGGCTTCCTCTGTCCTTCTACTTCTTTGCACACAAGCAAAGAGGTCCCTTGACTTTCACACCTGGCTTCCAGTTAATTACCTGTTACTCACTTCAGCCCTTCTCTATCATCTTGTAGGGCATCAATGGTGCTTAGCAACAGCCATCTCTTACGGACTGAATTGTGTTCCCCCCAAATTCGTATGTTGTAGCCTTTACACTCAGTGTGACTGTATTTGAAGAAAGGACACTGAAGACATAATTAGGGTTAAATGAGGTCACAAGTGTGGGGCCCTGACCTAATAGGACTGGGGTCCTTATAGGAAGAGGAAAAGATAGCAGAAGTGCTCTCACACAGAGGAAAGGCCATGTGAAGACCCAGTGAGAAGGCGGCCACCTCCAAGCCCAGGAGAGAGGTCTCACCAGAAACAAGCCTGCTGGCACCTTCATCTTGGGCTTCTAGCCTCCAGATCTGTGAGAATATAAACTTCGGTTTTTTTTTTTAAAAGATTTATTTTTTTTCCTTTTTCTCCCCAAAGCCCCCCAGTACATAGTTGTATATTCTTTGCTGTGGGTCCTTCTAGTTGTGGCATGTGGGACGCTGCCTCAGCATGGTTTGATGAGCAGTGCCATGTCCGCGCCCAGGATTCGAACCAACGAAACACTGGGCCGCCTGCAGCAGAGCGCGCGAACTTAACCACTCGGCCACGGGGCCAGCCCCTAAACTTCAGTTTTTTAAACCCCCCAGTCTGTGGTATTCTGTTATGGCGGCCCTAGCAAACAAATATACTATCTAATTCCTGCATCCTCGTAGCTACTATTTTCTCCAGAAATCTCAAATGCCTGATCTCTCCCCGTAACGTGTTGCCTTCAGTCAAAGTATCCTCGTAATTCACCTCCAGTAAACGTTATAACAATTGGGACACCATCTTCTGCCAAAGCTCTCTGTGTTCCACTCACTACCAGGGATGGGGTCCTCCTCCAGCCAGGTGATGGGTCATCCATCTCCAAATCTCCTCTCGTTGCTCACTTTATTCTACTTCTCCCTGTGCCAATAGTTGCAAGATAGGTTTTCAGGAAGTATGTGCTGAGGTAGAGTTTGGCTGCAAGATTCTTTTTAGGCATCATCACCTGTGAAGGGAGGTGGTCAGGAGCAGGATTGGTTGGAAGAAGAAGTGAACTGTGACGCACGCCTGACAAAGTCTCGGAAAACATTGCGGGGGTGTGGTGGCTTCTAGACCCAGTACTGTCCATCAGAACATCCTGTGTTGGGCCAAAATGGCTAGGTCTTCATACCCCCATCTTGCTCAGTCTCCCTAAGCAGGCCGCTCCGGGAAGGGCGTGACCTCAGCTCGGACAGCACCCTGAGGGGCTGACAGCTAGACGCTGTCTGCTGACCGCATCCCTACAGCTGCAGCAAATCCTTCCTTGCTGGGGGACACGGGGGGACACCAGTGTCTCATTTTTATGTGCACCCAAACAAAAACCTGCAGCAAAAGTCATTCTTGACGGTGGGATGTTTAAAATCATCCCCTTTAAGATGAGAAGAAAGAAGTTCAAGCATCTCCACTTTACCTGTTCTATTTGGCATGGTATTAAAGTTCCCTGCTAGTGTAGTATGGTTAGAAAAAAAAGAAAGAAAAGAAACAAGGATTGTAGAAGAAGAAACACAGCTGTCATTATTTGCAGATGATTTCTCTGTGGATACAATATTGTGTCAAGTTGTATGTTCCAACACAGCCCACCAATGCCATCTCATATACTGCTTAGAGTGTGGTTGACACTCTTGCTGTGGAGAGCTGGTGTCTGGACTCCTTGTCCTTGAATCTGGGAGGGAATCTGTGACTTTCCCAGACCAATGGAATCCAACAGAAGTAATGCTACGGCTTGCTGTGTCTCAGGACACTTGCTTTTGGAATCCAGCCACCATGTTGGGAGGAAGCCCAGGACACGTGGAGAGGCCACATGTGGGTGTTCCAGCTGACAGCCTCAGCTAAGGTCTCAGGCAATAGTTAGCATCAATTCCTGGAAAGTTCTGGAAAGCGTCAATTGCTGGAAAGGATTCAGATAATTCCAGCCCCTAGTTGTCCAGCTGAGGACATTACAGAGCACTGACATCCTTCTCCACTGTACCCTGTCTGAATTCCTGACCCACAGAAAGCATGAGCAATAATAAATGACTATTATTGCTTTAGGCCGCTATATTTTGGGATAACTTACTATGTACCAATAGATTACTACAAATATTAAAAGAAACTATAGGAAAAAAATAATACAATTAATAAGAATTTAGCACGGCTGCTGTATACAAAATCAATACAAAAATCAATTATATTTCTATATACTAACAACAAACAGCAATCATATTTAAAAATTTACAATAGAATAAGAAACAATTACAGAACTCTTTTCAAAATATACTAAAGAAGTGCTAAAACAATGGAGATGTGTCTTATGCTTATGGATTCACAGAGTTGATATTGTGTAGATGACCTATGCCAAATCAACCGAAATCACAATTACTTTGTCATGTAGTGAGCTGATTCTAGAAAATTATATGGGAATTGCAAAGTCTAAGACTAGTCATATCCACCCTCTCCCTTCCAGAAGGATAAAGTGAGTACTTGCTTTACCAGACTGCAGTAGGACTTAAGGACACTGAGTTATTGGTGCAAGGACTGACATACAAGCAAATAGAACACAACAGAAAGTTCAGATGCCAAACCCACATAGATAGCAAAGCTCTAAATATGGAAGACACGGTAGCATAGACCAGTGGTGAACTGATGGATTTTTTGCTGAATGTCCTAGAGCTAACCTAGTAAACATATTGAACAAAAAATGCAATTAAATTCCCCTACACAGAAACCAATTCCAGGTGGGTTAAGACTTATATGTGAAAGGTGAAAAATAGAAGATTTTAGGAAGAAGAGAAAAATTTCTTCATAAACTTGGAGTAGGAAAGCTTTTTTTCCTTAAAACTAGTCTAAAAGAATGCCCTCACCCCCCAACTAAGATTGGTCAATGGGACCATGTTAAAATGAAGAATTTCTATTCCTCAAAAGAATTTTTACAGGTTACAGATGAAATTATATGAACCTTTGAATTGCTTCCAAATAGTCAAGTGATGTCAGAGGAGGGGCAAGGGGGTATGTTTGGCTCAAATATGGCCATGAGATGGTGATTGCTGTAGTTGGGCAATGTTCATGACAACAAAAACTGGAAAGAACCCAAATGCCCATAAACAGTGGAATGGACAAAAACCCCACAAAACCATGGTATGTTCACACAGTATAACTATACAGCAGTGAAAATGAACTAAGTGCCATTCATCTCTGTGGATGGTTCTCATCTGGAGAAGAACCACATCCTAAAGAATCTATTCACGGTCATTCAAAAACAGGCACAACTAAGTGACATTTGTTGAAGGATCCACACGTGGATGGGAAAACATTAAGGAGGGAATGATTATCACAACATTTTGTGTAGTGATGATCTCAAGGGAGTTGGCGGAGGCGATGAGGCATAGTGGCTTCTAAATAACTTTAAAAATTCTATTTCTTAATCCAGATGCTAGTTACATATGTATTTACTTCATTTTTCAATGTTTTATTGTGTGTGTATATACACATATATTTTATGCACTTTTCTGCCTATAAACTATAAGTCATAGTAGAAACAAAAAATGTCAAAAAAGATGTAGCCATTATGACAAATCTTGAGAATAATGCCTGGTATTTCAAATATAGTGTTTCTAATTTAAATTTGTGAATTAGCTATCTTTATTTGGACCTGCTTTAAACTTAAAGTACCGCTATTGTTCTCTGCTTCATTTATTGGCCTGCATATGTTTTGACCTTTCTCTTTGTATGAGGCACCTTCCTAAGTGTCCGGGACACAAAGATAAATAGGACTAATACGTTGCTCTCCAGGAGCTGCATTTCAGTGTATGGGTGGTTTCCTGTGGGTTAAAGGGAAGAGCTGAGCTTGAGAGCCTAGAGCCGTGGCTCGCAAACTTGAACACACAGCAGAACCTCCTGGAGAGCATGGCAACACACAGCTTCCTGGCCCCACTCCCAGAGTTCCTGATTTAGTAGACCTGGAGTGGGGCCTGGGAATTTGCCTTTTTAACCATTCCCAGGTGATTCAGATGCTGCTGATCCAGAAGAAACTACTTTGAGAATTACTCATTTATAATATTTTTATGATCTTAAACGTCTTCCTCAATTTTAATGACTCTTCTATCCTCAGATAATTTTTTTCCATGTTTAAAAATGCAAACAAAGGCACACAAAGAAAAAAATTAATCGACCTGTTCATATATAAAGTTTAAAATATAATGTTTCCTAACTTTTCATATAACTTGTTTGTCTCTTCTTTTTGTCAGATCTCATACTTTCTTGAAAAAAATTAAAGCTAAAGAGATATGCAGGGGAAAGGTGACATATTCCTGTCTAAACTGGGCATTAGAAAAGGGGAAGGTGCTTTAGCAGTTACGAGATTGGACAGGGTGTTTGAAGGCAATGGCATTCAGCAGAGGAAGAGAGGCCAGACTCCTGGTGAGCGCCGTGGAATGACTTGCCCAGAGTCAGCTGGAGGGAGCCAGGACTTAAGAGACCATTGAGAAACAACTCAGAATTGAGGACTCACCTCCTTGGAGATTGTGGTTGTTAAAAATGTGGATAGATTTGAGAGAGAAAGAAGAGAAAGATCAGCATAAAGTGCTCAAAAGAAATATCTGAATATTTTCTTAAACAATTGTGGTTTATTTGTCTCCCAGACAAGAGGTCCAGAGGCAGCCAGTCCAGGGCTGGGGAAGACATTGGATGATGCTGTCAAGGGGTCAGGATCTTCTACTCTTGTGGTGCCATCTTTAGCTGGCGGTTCTCCTCATGGCCGCTGGAGAGCTGCCGCCCCTTTGGACATTACACCTGCATTCCAGAAGGAAGAAGAAAACAGGGCAATGCGTGAAAGGGCACACCGGCTGACTTTCCCTTTCTGCCATGTGAGTGAAAGCTCTCCTGGAAGTTGCAACCAGAATTTTCCTACTGGCATCTCACTGACCGAAACGATGCTCCATAACGACCTCAGGCTGGAAGGAGGGTAGGGAGATGATGGCATTGGATATAGGGCTGATCAACCACAGTGTCTGCCACACCAGAAGAGACCATCTTAGTTTCAGTCTTCCAAGACGTCAGCCTACATGTTTTCTGGGATATGTAACTCATCTCAGGGGAAGGTTTCTCTTGACAGAGTTTAATTTGGCACCAAGCATATCCCACAGCAGGCCGGGGAAACTAGCTCCTCTCTTGCAGACTCATTCTTTCTTTGATTTCTGGTATGGTAATTAAGAGTGCTTTCTCTGGAGCCAGACTCGTGGGCTTGAATCCCAGCTCCTCCTCTTATTAGCTGTGTGACTGAGCAAGTTACTTGCTCTCAGCATCTGAATTTCCTCGTCTGTAAAGAATGGATTAAAAGTGGTTCTCACCTTATCAGAGTGTTGTGAGAAGTAAATGGGCTAATCCGTGTAAAACAGAGCAGTGCCCAGCCCACAGCAAGCACGCCGTAAACGTTGGCAATTATTCTTCAAAGTTTAGGAATTTACACGGTGTCAACCCCTATCACCAGGTTTGGCTGAAATGCCTTTCATTTCCTTGCGACGTATTCAAAGCTTCTTATTTTCCGTTTTCTCTTTGAGTGTCTTGTTTCTGAAACGCCAGAGCTCTGCTGAGTTTGAGCTTCTCAAGTGACACGGTTGCATTTCTCTCTTAAGCAGGCCTTCCCGGTCCTGACAATAAGCTTGTTGCCATGACTGTTTCCGTATTTCCTCTGAGGTCTGGGAAACCTGCTTCCTGGGAAAGGTGGTTGCTTAGAGCTACACCTGTTTCAGCTGGAATTCAACACCCTCAGTGGATTCCTGAACGCAAGCGACTGATCCTCAGAAGCACGTGCTCCCAGGGCCCCAAGAGCTCCAATACCTCTGCCCTGTACTTCTCAAGAAGCAGTCTTCCCCCAGCTTTTAAATGTTTCTTGCTTCAAATAGCATCTCTATTTGCTCAGTTTCCCTTTTCTCTTCTGATCCTCCTTCGGGAGGACTCCCCTGGGTTGCTAACCTTTTACTGTTCTTCTTCAGTAGGCCAGTTTCCTTCTCCAGCACTGTCTGTTGGATCCGTGTACCTTCCTTCCTTTTACTCTTCCACTGCTTTCTGGCCCAGGTGCCCATTTCACTGATATTCTCCTCTAGATAATCTCTTACGGGGTGCCCGTAGTGAGAGAGAGGAAATCAACACATCCTGGGCCTGCAAAAAGCAGACATCCAGAGTTGGGCAATCCCAAACAGAAAGTGTTCAACCTGGAGACCAGTATCTACCCCAGCTCTGGTCTTGTTCTATTATTTTCCTGGCTGGTTCCCTCTTAACATATTTCAACTCTGCTGTGCTCGCCTGTATCCCTCTAATTCCATAAACTCATCAATCCTATTCCCTTAGGCACAAAGAGCACTCCATGCCCATGTTATAATAACTGGGCCCTTAAAACATGCCCAGTGATTCCTAATCAAGCTGAAAAGAATTTACCCTCTCTCACTATACTCCACCAGGAGGTGATGCTGGTGTACAGAATTTAAGCCCCTCCCTCCAGCAAACATCAGTCCTCCAGGTTTTCGAGTTAAACTACTTGGGAAAAAAAATCATCATTTTCCTTTCAGGTAAACACAGCAAGTGCTCCTGGGGTTGATTATAATGTGATCTTTTGTATTAAAATATCATTGTAACAATTCAAGTAAGTGTTTTGTTAGTTGCCAGTCACCCTACGTAACTAGAAAATCTATTTAATGTATATAAAAAAGCAGACTTTATATAAGAACAAAACGTTCCTGGTATGTTCAAATCACTTGTCATAAATTACAGAGGACATTTTAGTGCAGTTTTATTCCACTTAACACTGAGCTCTCAGATTGAAATATTCAGGAGGGCAGCAAATTTACTCATTGACATCCTTTTTGGTTTTTAGGAAAAAAATTGCATTTACAAGGAAAAAGATAGATATGCACATAAACATTGATGCCAGTGAATTTCTCAGCAAGTTACCACAACCATATTTACTTTTTGAAACAATCTTGAAACCCAGAGAAGAGAAGATACGTTGCAAAAACATTATATTGTTTCTATTTTTAAGTAAGGACTTCCACTGTGGGAAAAAATGAAATAATCTAGTTAAAGATTAAAAAGTAATGAAATCAATTTAAATAATATATGACACTTCAAATGCTTATGATTAAGATTTCCAAGTACACATCCCGTCTTCTGGTATGGCCGACCATGTACACTCCCGGTTGTTCACAATATTTTCTAGGCATTCATCCTCCCCCTGCCAATAGAAGATAAGCTGCTCAAGGTCAAGTACCAAATCGAATTTATCTTTATATTTCCAAAAGGACAACTATATCGATATCTCTCAAAGACTCAGTATTTTTTAAAACAGACTAAATTGACGAGACTGTGTGTTAAATTCTTTGAAATTCAGCATTCCCTTTTAAGAAAAAATCCAGCTGTTGAGCTTGCTGGTCTAGAGAGGGGGTTAGGAGGAGAAAAAAATGTAGACTAATAATTTACTGCAAAATTAAAAAGAATATGAATGCATATTATTACTCTCTGAGCTCATCAATACTTAATTTATATAAAAGAAATACATAATTAATTCATGCCGATTATATATGAAAGTAAAATATGTTTTCCGACTGAGAAAATCAAATTTCTTCATTACATATCTTAGTTTTATGAAATGTACCACAAAAACTCCTTACTGAATATACTTTATTTTCATAAATTGCTTCACCGTATTTTTTGACCTTAGTCCTCTGAAATACTTATAAGCAGATACAATGCGATTTAACTACATTCTAAGATTTATTTTTTCTCTCCAAACAGAAGGAGGGAAAATAATTACTCATATGGAATACTTAGAATAATAGCTTCACTCATTTATTTATTCAACGAATATTGATCAGGTGTCAGGCAGAGATACAATAACTGGGACACATCAGTGAGCACAACAGATTGAAATCCTTCATTCTCAAGTTTATTGTCTAGTGTTGGTTACATAGCCCTCCAGCCAAATCAGTAAATTGTATAGTCTATTAAAAGGTAATAAGTACTATGTAAAAAATAAATCAGAGAAGGAAGATGACGAGTACCGAGTATTGGAATGAGAGGGGGTGTTTGCAATTTTAAATAGGAGGGTCACAAAGGCTTTTCTGAGAAGGTGACATTTGAACAAACACTCAAAGAAAGTGAAGGGGGGAAGACATAGGGACCCAGAATCCTTTTGTAGTGACTAGAGTGGTAAATGACTTGCTAAAAGAATAACATGCGTAGCTTAGGTTTGCAATGAAAGGTGTACTAGGAAGCCCATGTGTGAATGTAGCTCTGACACTAGGGGGTTGTAAGACCTCCTCAAGGTCCCTTTCTCTCTCTAGTTCTCACTTGCTTCATCTGTCAAATAATGGGGTTGAGCTTCATTAGTTCTCAGCCAACGGTACTGTCACCCCCTTTGGGGGAACATGGAAGTGTTAGAGAGTGTTTCTGTTCTCGCAGTGATTCGGGGATACATCTGACAGTGGGTGAGACCCAGGGAAAGTAAACCTTTTGTAATGCACAAGAAAGTCCAGGAGAGAGAGACTTGTCCTGCTGAATATATATATATATATATGGAGCTTCTGTGGGGAACGCAGGGCTAAGTGATCAGGAAGTTCCTATCTGGAGCTGATGGTGAACATCAATTATGTGTTAAGTGGAAAACACTTACTTCCTGTGCCCAAGGTTCCAGGTGGCAGAACCTCCATGACAGTAACATCCGGCTCTTTCCCCTCCCTCAGTCTTTCTTCTGCTTTTCTGTTTGGTGCATCCATGGCTTACCTCTTTGTGCCTTCTTACTCTATGTATTAGTTTCCTATTGCCGTGTAACAAATTACCACAAACTTGATGGCTGAAAACAACACCCATTTATTAGCTCACAGTTCTGAAGTTCAGAAGTCTGACATGGTGTTGCTGGCCTCTGCTCAGGTTATCACAAGACTGAAATCAAGGTGTTGACCAGGCTCAGGTCTCGTCTGCAGGCTCTGGGAAAATATCTGCTTCCAAGCTCATTATTTTTGTTGTTGTTGTTGTTGGCAGAATTCAGTTCCTGGTGACTGTAGGACTGAGGTTTCCCTATTTCATACTGGCTGTCCACCAGGGGGCAGCCTCAGCTCTTAGAGCCCACCCACCTTCCTTGCTACAGGTTCCCTCCATCTTCAAGCCAGCGGCAGCTTATCAAATCCTTTTCATGTCTTAAGTCTCTGATTTCCCTGTCTCTAACTTCTAAACCAGTCTTAAAGGGCTCATGAGATTAAGTCAGGCCCATCTGGATAATCTTTCCATCATAATATGGTCAACTGATTTTGGACCTGAATTATATCTCCAAAATTTCTTAAAGCAACACTTAGATTAGTGTTGACTAAATAACTGGGAGAAGGTATGTATTCACCAGTGTCCAGGAATTTTGGGAGTTATTTTAGAATTCTGTCTACCACATATCTGAAGCAAATTTGCTGTCCCATACATTCTCTGCTCCTCTATTCGGTAAATTTTATAGGGGTGGGCTGCCTTTTAAGGGTTCTGCAGTTTCCAAGCCCTTCTTCTAATTGAGAAAGTGAGCGTATTTCTTGGGTATAGTATTAGCTCATGTGACCTTCATTTTTATTTTTATTTTTTTTTGGTGAGGAAGATTGGCCCTGAACTAACATCCATTGCAATCCTCCTCTTTTTGTTTGAGGAAGATTGACCCTGAGCTAACCTCTGTTGCCAATCTTTGTCTTTTTTGCTTGAAGAATATTGGCGCTGAGCTAATGTCTGTGCCAGTCTTCCTCTGTCTTGTATGTGGGATGCAGCCATAGCATGGCTTGATGAGTGGTGTCCAGGTCCACGTCCAGGATCTGAACCCACAAACCCTGGGCCACTGAAGCAGAACACACAAACTTAACCACTACTCCATTGGGCCGGCCTGCATATGGCCTTCATTTTTAAGCCAAGTTCTCCAATTTAGCTTTAATCAGCAATAAAGCTTACATAATCTCTGTCTGTTTCCTTCCTCTATCTTTTAATTACTTCTGAACACAAATAGGAAAGAGACAGTATTTATTAACTATCTATAACTATTGTTATTATTTAGATATTACCTGCAATAACTGTTTAAGAAACACTTTATTGTTAATTGGTCAAATCCAAGAGAGATTAATAAAACATCAAAATAAAACCATAGCTCTTATTGATCTCTAGTTTATTATATACTTCAAAATTTATTTAAAAATTATACAAGTAATATAAGAATATGTTCTTATTATAAAACATCAAGTAGAGATTAAGCTAAAGAATTCCTTCACATCCCTCTCCCAATGTTTCCCCAAGAACAAACCATCGTATTGAGGTACTTTTCCTCTATTCCCATTTTATTGAGAGTTTTTATCATAAAAGGATGTTGGATTTTGTCAAATACTTTCTCTGCATCTATTGAGATAATCTTGTGATTTTTATTCTTCATTGTGTTAATGTGGTGTATCACATTGATTCATTTGTGGATGTTGAACCCTCCCTTCGTCCCTGGAATAAATCCTGACAGCCAATTGAATTTTCTATACTGAATCCTAGCATTAAGCAAACTTTCCTTCCAGAATCTCTGGATTGGGGCAGCCTTCCCTCCTTGATCTCTCAACTTCGGGACCAGAGAATGCCATGCAGGTGCAAAGCAGAGTGTCTCCTGATTCTGAGCTGTCTACTGTCAAGAGACAGGGGGGAGGAAGAAGCCAAGTTAACGCAGTCTTCCTCAGTTTTCTTTTCCAACCTCCCCAATTATATCAATCATATTAATCCTTTGTCCTACAGGAATAAATGATTGAGAGGTAGAGAGAGGTGTGTTATGCTAAGGTGGCTTTCCCCACAAGAAAAGAAACATTGTAAGTAGGGAAAAGTATTCCCTTACAATAGGCATATAAGAGTACTCATTTCTCCACAACTTGCCAACAATAGACGTGATCTTGACAGTTTTTTCCCCATAATGTGTGAGCTGAAATATCATATATATTTATTATATAATCATTATTTATCGTATTTACTATTATATATATACTTTTATTTTTATTTGCATATTATTGCAAAGTTAAATATATATTTTTATGTGCTAATTCCTTTCGTTTTTCCTTTTGTATGAATTGAAATTTTATACCCTTTCCCCACTTTTCTTTAGGATTATTTTGTATCTTTCTTTTTGGTTTGCAGGAGTTCTTATAGCCTCTAAGCGAATTCTGTATTATATAAGTTTAAAACATTTTTTTCCCGGATAAGTATTTGATTTTCACTTTTCAAATCACCCCTTAATGTTAACATTTTTATCTTAAATGATCAGAACTTCCATTTATGGATTTTGCATCTTGTGTTTTAATGAGGAAAGCCTTTCCTATTCCAAGATTAAAAAGGCATTCCTTTATTTGTGTTACATTTTCATAGTATTTTTATGGTTAAGTGCTTACTTCATCTGTAATTATTTTTTTAGTGATATGGCAGAAACAAATTTATTATTATTTGCTAAACATTTATCTAATTTTCACAAAACCATTTTTTGGCTATTTTACAATTTTCCCACTCACTTGAATGTATAATCTTTACTATGTGATAAATTCTGGACTTCTGCTGGAGAAGGCCATCGAGAGGACATGACTGCGGATCGACCCTCAAGCTAGACCTGGGCAATCCTCACCCTCCTCTGTCCTTGGAATGTATGTTCTGCCCACTGTTCCCCCATGGGAGCCATTTTCAACGATGCTGCTTTGAGAGAGCAATGTGTTGTTGAGATCATCTGGAAGGCGTGTGTGACTGAAGCCCGTTAAAGCCTCTATGTAAAGTTTTAAGATTCTGGCTGGCAGGTGTGGAGATCGATTCATCTTGCAGCCGCCCAAGACAAGCCTCATATGTCAATTCCCTTGCTGATTAAACCTGCCACCTTCCAGTCTGGAGTGGCTGCCTCTTTCTGTGGTCTCTCCTTGCCTTCCATGTACGGGGGGGGGGCCAGTTTCAGATTTCACCAAGGGAACTCCTGAGGTTACAAACCAGCAACTTCCTATTCTGTTCTGTGGCTCTTTTTGCCTAATCCTGAACTAATAACACATTATTAACTAATGGATTATAATTAATTTATTAATTAATAGCACATTGTTAGGATAATACAGTCCATCCCCATTCAGTTTTTTCTTTTGGTCATAGTGTTGTCACAGATATGGATTTAGATTTTCTGTAGACAATCCCATATTCTGGGTTTGTGTGGTTGCTTCCTGGTGTCATTTAACAGATTTTTATATCTTCTTCCTATTTCCTATCCATAGACATTAGTGCTATGGGCTTGATTAGACTCAAGTTCCGTGTTTGGGGCAAGAGCATTTCATTAACGTGCTTCATATGGTATCACTGCAGGAGGGAAGTTGCCTTGTCTCATTATTATTGATGCTAAAATTGATCAATGGGTTCAGATGGTACAGCTCAATCTCACCAATATAATATCTTAATAATAATAAAATAAGGTAAGTTTTTACTAATTGTTCATGCATTGACAGTCATTGCCTGAGCCAATGATTTTAATCGGAATTTTAAATAGGGATTTTCTGTGTCTGTGCTTTCTTCCATATTTATGAGCTGGAATTCTTCTGTAAGTAAGAAATTTTCCTTATCATCTAGGGCTATTTGGTTTTCGTGAAATATAGTTTATACAGGAAATACAAGATAGATGCTTAATTCTTTTCCTTTAATTGCCAGTTTTCATGGAAAGAAGTCAGTGGCCCAATTGTCCAGTTATTCCCACTGGTGTCTAATGGGTCCTCTCTCTTTCTCTCAATCTCCTCTCCTACTTCTCCTCTCTTTTGTTATGAATCCAATAGTTTTTAAATATTAAATAAATTTCAATCAACTGAATTTGTTATTCTTTTTGATGTTCACGTTGCCCTATCTTTGGCCAATGGGACCCCTTTCATGCCTGCTCCAGCACTTTTGGACAAGACCTTGAATTACTGTCTTTAATGGCTCTCTTTCTTTCTGACACAGTAGAGTATCTCAGTCTTAATTTTTTTTGCTAAGACATAGGCAGAGAGCTTTTAACATTATTACCACCCTCTTTCACACTTTAAACTTTTGTCATTTAAAAACTTTTAAATCTACTTTAAATGATCAAAGTTAGAATTTACATAATTAAAATGTACCCACTTACAGGAGTTTTGACAAATGCATTCACCCGTGATGTGACCACCACAATTTACACAGAATATATTTCTATCACCACAAAATATTTTCTGCCTGTTTCCAATCAATGCCCACTAGTACTCTCAGCCCCAGGTAACCACAGATCTGCTTCTTATCACTATAGATTGGATTTTAGTTTTACCTTTCATCAAATTTCATCAGATTAAAATGATATAAAATCTACTTTTCTGCATCTGGCATCTTTCTCTTTGAATAACGTTCTTGTGATCCATCTCTGTTGTTTCATGTAGCAGTGGTTCATTCTTTTCACTGCCAAGTGGTATTCCGTTGTGTGGATATATAAGAATCTGTTCATCCTTTTATTTGTTGATGGACATTTGGGTTGTTTCCGGTTTTGGGCTATTATAAATGAAGCTGCTATGAGTATTCATTCACAAGTTTTTGTGTAGAAAAATATTACAATTTTCCTTAGTAAATAACAGGGAATAGAGTTACTGAGCCATATGAGAAGTATAGATTTAACTTTATAAGAACCCACAGAGCCATTTTCCAAAGTAGTTATACCATTTAACCTTCCTACCAGCAATGTGTGAGCATCTCAGTTACTCTACATCCTTGACAGCCACTGTTTTAGTTTACATTCCTCTTATGACTAATGATGTTGAGCATACTTTCAAGTGCTTATTGGCCATTTGCATACTTTCTTTTGTGAAGTGTTTGTTTAAGTCTTTTGTCCATATTTTAAGCTTTGGGTTTGTCTTTTTATTGAGTTGTATACGTTTTTATATATTTAGATATAAGTCCCTTGATAGATATATGTATTGCAAACATTATCTCTCTGTCTGGGGCTTCCTCTGAATTTTCTTGAAAGTATCTTTTGATGAGCAAGAGTTTTTACGTTTGATGCAGTTTGCTTTTACATGTCCTGTCTGTGGAATATTTGTCTACTCTAAGGTCACAAAGATGTTCTGTGTGTGCGTGTGTGAGGAAGATTTGCCCTGAGCTAATATCTGTTGCCAATCTTCCTCTTTTTGCCTGAGGAAGATTGTCCCTAAGCTGACATCTGTGCCAACCTTCCCCTGTTTTGTTTTTTTCTTGTATGTGGGGTTCTGCCACAGCACGGCTTGACGAGCAGTATGTGGGTCCACAGCTGGGATCTGAACTTGCGAAGCCTGGGCCGCCAAAGCAGAGCACACAAACTTAACTACTACGCCACTGGGCTGGCCGCTGATGTTCTGTATTTTTGAAGGGATTTTACAGTTCTAACTTTGGTCTATCATTCATTGTGAGTTTATTTTTGCATATGAAATGTGACAGGAGTCATGATGAACTTTTCTCTATAAAAAGACAATTTCCTATTGGTGACATAACAAATCACCACAAACATAATTGCTTCAAAAAGCACAAATTGTTGTGTTAGAATTCCAGAGGTAGAAAGTCCAAAATGGGTTTTACTAAAGCTAAAATCAAGGTGTCAGCAGGGCTGCCCGCCTCCTGGAGGCTCGAGGGAAGAATGTGCTTACCTGTCTTTTACAGCCTTCAGAGGCTGCCAGCGTTCCCCTGCTTGTAGCCCCAGATCACTCCAACCTCTGCTTCCACCGTCACATCTCCTTCTCTGACTCTGTCTCTCCTGCCTTCCTCTTAGAAAGACGCCTCTGATTACAGTGGGTCCACCTGGCTAATCCTGGATAATCTCTTCATCTCAAAATCCTTCATTAATCACATCTCTAGAGTCCCTTTCTGCCATGTAAGGCGACAGATTCATAGGTTCTGGGCATTAGGACATGGACATCTTTGAAGGGCAAAGCCATTATTCTGTCAACCACATTTGTGGTTCAGGTGAAATGTAAAATGAACTCTTGAAAATGACTTTTGAGAAACTGAAGCTTCATGGCATTCCCTCCACTTCATTGATCTGCTTGTATGAGAAGTTTGCAGGCACAGACACGTAAAGGGTCCAATGGGCTTTGGTGCATTAACACATTTAATTCTACCCAGCAGAAATAGTTTTCATTTTAGAGATGAAAAAGATTCCCATAAGCTTATTTAACAACTGGCGGCCTGAGTGTGCCAGCTGGTGTGAATGCTCACCCACTCTTTCTCACACACTGATTTTATTTTGTTCTTAAAGAGTTTAAATACTTTTGATTTAAAAACAAAGAACTGTATCCTGAGGATAACGCCAGAACTCCTTTTTGAGCAACTAAAGCATTTTCATTAGCCATCTGTCACCAGCAGTCAATGGACATGGAGAAATGAAGCATTATCTTGTTGGGCTAAATGCGCATGATCCTTGTTTTCACAGGGATCTCAAATTGTAACAAATGCTCTGCTATAGCTGACTCCTTTTAAGATGTCATGTGAACATCCATGGAGTGCATAAAATCCATTTGCATGTTTTGCTCAATTGATATCTTATTAAATATGATTTGGCATACAGTCATAAAGTAATATGAGATTCCCATAATAAAAACAAAATATTCTGTATGCTAACTTGGCCTAAAATACAGAAGCTCCCCAAAGGATTTTGATGCCAAGCTATTAGAGGGAAATATATATTAAATTAAAATATGACATTGCTAGTATCCTGATGTTATTTTTCCTGGCTGGTTATCAAAATAAAGTATACAATCAAATACTTATCTTCTGAATGATATGAAAAATGAAAATTATTTTGTCTAGTGGAAAACTAGTTGTTATGCAAATGTTTTTCTATATGGCCAAACATTTGGCAACACTATCTTGTTGCTTCACTGTCCCAAGGTGTGTTGGTTTTGTCTGCAGTGTAGAAACTGGCTCACAAGCTCCATGTCCGTGTTCTAGCCCTGGGAGGGGCAAAGAGAAGGTGAGAGGCAACCATGTTTGTCTCTGAGGACTTAACTTAGCCTTGCACCTGGAACTTCAGATCACATCCTATGGTCGACATTTTTTCACATGACCAGAGCAACCTGCCAAGAAAGCTGTGAAATATAGTTTCCAGATGGGCAGCCACGAGCACATCTGAAACCTAGGGGGTGCTAGATTAAGAGAGAGAGAGAGAAAGGAAGAGAAAGAAACTATAACTACAGTGTGGTAGGCTTTGTCCTAGAGGCAAGGGCAAAATATTTTACTTAGAGATCGCAGTATAAATGGAACTAGTGGAACATATATAAAAAAATTGTTCATTCATCTCTTCCCTCTCTCCTTCCCTCCCTTTCCCCCTTCATTCCTCGCTTTTCTTCTTCCTTCCTTCCTTCTTTCCTTTATTAAGCATTATATCAGATACTGTTCTAGATACAGGGGCAGGGGCAAGAGGTGTTAAACAAGGTAGAAAAAAAAAAAAAGAAACCCTTGCCCTCGTGTAGCTAACCATCCAGGTATCACAGCGGTCCTTAATCTTGACTGCATGTTAAGGTCACCTGGAGAAGTTTCAAAAATTGAAATGCCCCGGGTATACCCAAATGAATTGCATGAGACTCTGGGCATGAAACCCAGCCTCCAGAATATTCAACAGCTCCCAGGTAATGCCCGCTTACAACCAAGCTGAGGACCGCTGACCTGGAGATCCGTTTGTCTTCCTGCACCAGTTCCGACCTTCCCATCTCTTCACAGTGAAGCCAGGTGATCAAAGCCTGAGATGTCACCACCTAGTTGAAATTCTATAACAGTTTTCCACTGCTCTTTTTTTAAAAAAAATCAAAATCCTTAAAATGGTAATGGATTTGGCCCTTGCCTTCATTTCCAACTTCCCGGTAGACACCGTTCACCATGGCTCTCCACTGCCATTCTGCTGTGCTGTGCTAGGTTCCTTCGATGCTCATTCCTCCTTCAGGCTTTATATAAGGTTTTTGCCACCAGTTCCCACTCTGCGCCTACGTAACTCCACCCAGGTAACTCCTACTCACTCTTAGGATCTTGCATCAAATGTCACTTCCTTAGGGAAGTCTTTCCTTATCACTACCCAGACTAGACCAGTTCTCTATCACAACCTCTCATAGAACCCTGTACTTTCTTTTCACAGCAATTATGACGGTTTCAACTAGATACTTAGCTGGATAATTATTTAGTTTATATCTACTCTTGTTAATAGACTATAAAATCTCTATGAAGGCAGGTATCATTTTCATTGTGCTCATTATTAAATCCCAAATACCTGAAAAGATGACTCTTGCTTTGTTTTACTTTTTTTGTTTCTTGAGTGAATGAAGCAGGCAGAAGGCTGATCTTAGAAGGCCTGATAGAGTATTTAATGAATTGAGGAATGATCTAGAAAACGTTATAATTAAGAGAGGTGGGCACTGAAGCTGAATGTGTGGCATCAAGACTGGGTGACTCAATGAATGGTCATCTCATTAAAAGAAATTGAGGTGTCAGAGAAAGTAATCTTTCCTTAACCAGCTTGTACAGTGGTTACCCCACTGGAAAATCAGGAGTTGAAATTCCGCCTTATTGGAAACAAATCTATAAGATTGAGAAGAAGAGATAAACAAGAGCAGTAATTGGAACTTCAAGACAAATGTGGAATTCTAACATAAAATACCATTGGTTCTAGCATTTCCCGGCCCTTAGGAATGATGCAAAGTCACCAAGGAGAGACTCGGGAAACCTAAACCTCTTGGTCTCCCTTTATCAGACACGTTGCACCACCCGGTTCCTCTTGCGAGGCCTCACTCCAGGTTGATGCAGGACACCTGCAAGGTAGCCTCCCCTCAAGTCCTCCGAGAAGCTTGGCTAGAGACCCCCACCCCTACCCCAGTCTTTGATGTCACATGTACTTACTTGAGGTTCCTGCATTCTGCAGACAGAAGCACAGAGAGGAGAAATAAAGACACAGATACTCACCTCTTGCTTTCTTCCTGTCTTTCTCTTTTTTTTTTCTTCCCATAGTACTTGTATTAATTTCCTAGGGCTTCCCTAAAAAGTACCACAAACCGCATCGCTTAAAACAGCAGAAATGTATTGTCTCACAGTTCTGGAAGCAAAAAGCCCAATATCAAGGTGTTAGCAGGGCCATGCTCCCTCTGAAATCTGTAGGCAAGAATCCTTCCTTGCCTCTTCTAGCTTCTGGTCTTGGTTGGAAAACCTTGGTGCTCCTTGGCTTGGCAGATACATCACTCCAATCTCTGCCTCCATCATCACATGGTGGTGTGCCTGTATCTGTGTTTTTCTGTGTCTTCACACAGCATTCGTCTGTGTTTCTGAGTCTTCACATAGCTGTCTTCTTATAAGGGCCCCAGTCACATTGCATTGGCTCACCTTAATGACCTCATTTCAATTTGATTCAATCTGCAGAGACTATTTCAAAATAAAGTCATGTTCACATACCATTACTGGAGGGGAGGACTTCAGCATATCTTTTGGGGGGACACAATTCAACCATTAACAGTCCTCACATCATATCCATTTATCATGAAATGGCTGACTTCCTGTCTTTGCTGCTGTGGGTGGAAGGATCTCTCTTTTACATTGCAGGAGAACTCTATTGACAGTGGTCCTTTAGACATGCTTGTTCACAGGCCAAAGGAGGAGAAATAAAGATTTGGAAAACTTGCTCTCAAGACCATTGCCTGGCTTGCAGGACCTTTGTCCTCGTGCCCAATCCTGTTTTTGCTTGACAAAAGCCCTATATCACCTTGCTCCATCTCTTTGCATTCTGTCTGGGACAAATTCTTATTTTTTGCCTCCAGGCAAATGCAAGTTAGCAAGAACAAAGGCCATATATGAAGAGAGACAAAAGAATAAAAATCTCATTAATAATGTAATGGTTAATATCTAGATAAACATCTAGATAATGCTAAACTATCACTGAATAATCTCAGCTCTATGCTCCTGTGACCTGGTTCAATTTTCAAGTATCTCAATGTTAGTTTGGAATTTGGGTGCTTCTGCGAATGATAGGCTCATTTGATATAGCTTTCTTTGGGCTCCAGATCTTAAACTGTTCCCATCTAGAAGGTGGAGATTTCTGCTACATGAATACAGATATGCATAGCTTAACGGTGGGAATATGTTGTGAGAAATGCACTGTTAGACAATTTCATTGTTGTGCTAACACAATGTCTTTACACAAACCTGGATGGTATATATAGCCTACCTGTTACACACCTAGGCTATGTGGTACTGATCAGATGGGGCCAATTGTCGGATATACAGTCCATTGTTGACCAAAATGTTGTTAAGTGGCTCATGACTGTAAAGATAAAGAAGAGTCTTCTTGTCTGAGATAGTCTCTCCTCATCCTTCAAAGTCCTCTCTTCCCTGCCTAGGATGCTCACTGTTGTGTTCACTGCAAACGGGCTCTCTGTTCTTAAAGGCTGAGTTCTTACAGCACCAAGGCATCCACTCTATTCAGGAAGACAAAAAAAGCGTCTCCACAGCTGCTCACATTATGTTGACCCAACAATTAATTGAACCATCAAAATATTTCACTTTTAACTTAGATGCTCTCATCTTGGTAGAAGTAGACACAGCTCAGAGGGAGAAGGGAGACTAAAAGTAAAAAGATGTGAGAAGAAGAATTGAATATCAGATAGCCTTTGACCAGGGGGAATTAAGCATTTTTAATTTTGGTGAATTTGGTGAACTTTGAATAGCATTTGCAAACAGCATAGATTATGGAAAATACTTGTTCAGTTTCATGTAGTTTGTTTTTGAAGCAGAAACACTCACAAGGAAAACAGCTCCCATATGTTCTCATTTCCAAAATTGTGGAATAATTAGTGCACTTTAACGAGTCAGTAGATCTGTCTTCCATGTGAGCATCGTATGGTACCCACGGTGAATTGATAGCTTTCAAGTGTCTTTGGCGAGGACTGACACGCGATTGGAGTTCAGGTGTGTGGGAGGCACTGATGATGGGATATTATTTCTTCTTTCTTAATTAGGTGGCTGCATTTCACGTGTGCCTTGGTTTGTTTTTAGATCATAATAAACAGCTCAGTACCAAGCCCCTCCATAAATACCTCAAAAGAACACAGTGCACGTGTCAGAAGGAAATAAATATTTACCAAATTAACTCACAGTCTTGCTGACGAATATAAGCCAAACTTATGTTTGTGTTTATTATTTTAACTTTTTTTTTTTCCAGTGCTGCCTAAAATGTCTGCTTTTTCCTATGGACCAATTTTATTTTAAATCAACTTCTAAACATTCTTCTCGTCAAGATTCTTATCATTGACTGTTTGGATGGTTATTTCATGAGCAAAGAAGACTGTTAAAGATGGAAATTGCCAAAGAGTTTTTGTTTAATAAAAAAACAAAACAAAAACCCCTTTGATTTGTCAGGCCCATTTGTCATTGTCTATAGGTCTGCTCTGATCCTCACCCTGATCTTGAGAGCAGGCAGGACAGGCATCCATCCTTTCCTTTATTATATGTGAGGATGTGGAAGCTGAATTAAGTTCATTCGTTCTTTAATTCTTTTTTGTTTGCTCAAACTGGCAATAAATGGAGACCTTATCCCTGTCCCTATTGATCTGATAAACATAAAACAAGCAAGCTTCTAGCATTAGGTAGCATTAGAAAGTGGAAAAAAAAAGAAAAGGTGGCCCCTCTAATTTGGGAGGTCACGGAAGGCTTATCTGAGAAAGAGACATTGGAAATGAGAATAGGAAGGGAAAGAAGTGAATAGGTGAGTTGGCAGGTAAAGAGGGTCTGGAGGAGAGGAGAGACCATCAAAGGCAGGGGACAAGCATGACCAAAGGCCTAGGAGACAAGAAAGAGTCCCCTGTTTGAGGAGATGTTATGAACAAATTCTGGCTAGAAATGAGTGAGAGGAGGTTGAAGTATGTTAAAGAAATACATAGTGAAGTGAAAAGTTTAGAGCTGTGGAATGAGCTAAAGAGAGTAACGGATATCCTTTCCATGGCATGAGGGAGCCTCTGAGGATTGTCTGATTCTATCAGGTTGTCAGCTTTTGACTTTGACTAAGCTATTTCACAACTCTGTTAAGGTAGAAGTTAACTTTTAGAAAACTGATAGTAGTACAAATAATTTTACCGGGGTGAAAGCAAATTAATTGTGTCCAGTGGAATGCAGTTGATTTCTGCCCTATGGATAGACCAGTTTTTACAAATTTATGTCAACATTCTTTGACTACATGCAGATTTGTGGTTCTTTGACTTCTCATCTGAGTAGGTTGTAACATCTTTGCCAGTTCTCTCATTAACTAATGAATTAAATTAAGCCTCTGAGACATGTTCATTTTATACTAGTATACCCTGTAATGTCAGTTTCCTACAGCAATTTATTTGAGGCTTTGTATACAAAATAGGTAGGCTCATGTTCATATTCCCTTCTTTTGTCTTCATGGAGTATCTAGCGGTTCACTGCACATATACTTATATGCTTTTGTGCCCTCAAACACCAGACAAGTGTTTTCCCATAAATGGGTGAGTTGAGTTGGCTTTACAGCATTTCTCTGGTCACTTTCTATTATCCACAGTAATGCGTATTTTCTCTTCCCATGCTCCTCCATCTCACCAACATACACACACTCACACACACACAGATGGTGCTCTGCAGAGGCCTGGAGCTCTTACACAGGAGCCTCAGGGGCAGCTGTGGGGTCTAAAACGTCCAAGTGAATGGGCTCCAGGTCTTTACCTTGACATAGGTGATACAAGTAGCAAGTGTTATAGGTGTTTATCGGCGGGAGCTGTTACTGAAAGTTGGTGTTGTCAGCCAAAGATTTTTGAAGGATGTAGAGTTTGTGCTGAGACATCAAGGATGAATAATATTCCAAAGATGAAAGGAGAGTATATAGCATAGGAAATTAGAACAAAGAAATAAACATGTACCTGAGAGGGATACAGGTGGCCGAAGCATGTTTTACATAAATCCCTTTTGAGTTGATCTACCCAGTCATAGCGAGAACTTCAGTGGAGGTGGGGAATGAGTCTGAGGGGTCCGTTGCACCCCTTTAGTGGGACTTCCTGGAATTGCACAGGGCAATTTTATTCAAAGCTCACCCTCTCCGGTCAAAACTTACACACAGGACTACACAGTACCACACAGTAAGCACAAGAGAAGTTGGGGAAGGGAGTCTTAGCTGAGAACTAGTATTTTTTGTTTCTCTGATATGGAGGAAGAAGAGAATAGATTTTGGGAATCAACTATAGTGTCTGCCACAGCTGAGCTTGACTAACACCTTGTCATTGTGATCAGTTGAGAGGATTATGGAAGGATCTCTCTCTACTTTCTCTGATATGGCATTGGGCTTTCTCAGTGTAACAAGGAAGACCATTAGTCTACTTGTCCAAAACACAGCTCCAAGCCCTGCCTCTGACACTAAGTGGGAATTGCTTGGCCTTTCTGAGCCTCTGAGTCTTGAGGCCTCTTTTTTCTTATCAAGGAAATGAAGCAGATGTACTGGAAGTTCTTCAGCATCCTTCCAGGTCTCCTGTTACCATATTTGTCCTTCTTTTTATACCATAAGATTCTTTAGGACAAAGACTATAACTCCTTCCTTGGGCCTGGTGATATTTCACATGATGAGATGCTCAAGAAAGTAATTTCAATAAATTCTGGTTGATTAAAAATCTAGATGAATGGGCAATCCAGATGTGTGCCGTCTTGCTCTCTCTGTTTTAGTCTCACATTCATATAGATGCAGAATTGAGCTTCTCATTGAGTTTCCTAACAAGCAGCCATTCATGCAAAAAGCTCTAATAAGCAAGGCAAATTCCACTAAAGAATTTATGGGGGTGTCAAAGCAGGGAATTTGCATCACATGCTTGGCAGCCAGCAGCTTCAGAATCCATAAAGATATTTCTAGTCTTCAAAGTCATTGCTTGGCTGTACCAGGGTGGTGGCCTCCCCACCTCCCCTCTACACACACCTTGCAATTGCTTCATGCTGGTCCAGCTTTTCTGGCTCATATCTCATTTCTTGAATTCCATCCCCAGCCCAACTCCAGGCCCAAAATATAAAACTAAACAAAACTGTGACTAGAAACTGCAACATCCTTCTACCCTAATAAGTCATTTGATGATTTATCTCTGCAAAACATTATTTTTCCAAGCAAAATGAAGGCCCAAGTTCATGAGGACATTTTCATTAAAAGGCAAGTGGAGGTACGACCATCTTACTTCGATTACAGCCAAATGAATGAAGAAATGCAGATGAGATAATGACAAGAAGAGCAGGAGACATTGAGTTAGCCATTTTTAACAGATGCCATTTACTGATTGATCATTATATGCCAGGCTTAATCATCTGAAAAGTATTAATTATCCTCATCCTGGAGATGCAAAATATGGTGGTATCAGAGTAGTTTTGGACTTGTTCAGGATAATAGATGGTACGTGGCGTAAATGGAATTAAGCCCACAGCCATCTGATTCCAGTGCTTGTCCTGCCTTCCTCCAAATGTTGCTTTCCTGCCTCCTCTGTGGAATTCATTCCATAGTCAGTCCAGCCATCTCTCCGGATGCCTCACTTTCCTGGGTAAAGAAATGGTACCCTGGCAGCAGCTAATTAGACATGAGCAGCTGTAGTTACCCCTAAATTACTCAAACTGTCTTGATTTGAGCTTCATCAATGATCCCCTACAGGACTCTGTAATCTGATAACAATTGGAAACTCAGCAAAGTGATTATCAGCTGTTTCACAATGACAAATGTTTGCCAGCAGAACAGATGAGAAGGAAGATCACAGAGGAACCTCTTTATGTGGGAAAGGTAGAAGAAGCATACTGTTTTGGGGATTTGATCCTAATACTGGGGTAACTGTAACCCAGCCAAAGAGAAAAATGGAAACTGCTGGGAGTGGGGGAACTTTGCTTCTGTTCTCTCAAAATCATCACAGGAAAAGTTCGTCCCATGGTAGGGAAAGAATCTAGACCAGCGTTAAGATGGTAGCCACTTGTGGCTACATATGGCCACTTAAATGAATTATAATTAACTAAAAGGCAAAATGCAGGTCTTCAGTCACATTAGCCACATTTCAAACACTCAATATCCATATGTTGCTGGTGACTATTGCATTGGGCAGCACAGAGATAGAACAATTCTATAACTGCAGAAGGTTCTATTGGACAGCACTTATCTAGAGCATAAAGTGATGAGATTAAACAAAGCCATTGATGATGGTGCAGAGCTAATTAGCAGAGCGAGCATTTGTAGGGCAGTGCTAGGGTTAAAACTGAAAATCCCAGAATTGTTCCATGTCACCCATCCATTAAATGGCAATAACAATATCCACCCATTTTTTTTTTTAAAGATTTTATTTTTCATTTTTCTTCCCAAAGCCCCCCGGTACATAGTTGTATATTCTTCGTTGTGGGTCCTTCTAGTTGTGGCATGTGGGACGCTGCCTCAGTGTGGTTTGATGAGCAGTGCCATGTCCACGCCCAGGATTCGAACCAACGAAACACTGGGCGGCCTGCAGCTGAGTGCGCTAATTTAACCACTAGGCCACGGGGCCAGCCCCCACCCATTTTTTTTTAAAGTGCAATGAAGTACACATAATATAAAATTTACCATCTTAATCATTTTTAAATGTGCAGTTAAGTATTTTTAATTATGCTCACGTTATTGTGCAAACAATCTCCAGAACTTTTCCTTCTTGCAAAACTGAAACTCTATACCCATTAAATAACAGCTCCGCATGTCCCCGTCTCCCCAGCCCTCGGCAGCCACCATCCTGCTTTCTGTTTTTAGGGATTTGACTACTTTAGATACTTCATATGAGTAGAGTCATACAGTGTTTTTCCCTTTGTGACTGGTTTATTTCACTTAGTATAACGTCTTCAAGGTCCATCCATGTTGTAGCATGTGTCAGAATTTCATTCCTTTTTAAGGCTAAATAATATTCTATTGTATGTATTTCTACCACATTTTGTTGATCCATTTATCCATTGATTGATGGACACTTGGGTTGCTTTCACCTTTGGCTGTTGTGAGCCTCTAGGAAGAAGGGTGTACAAATATCTCTTTGAGACTCTGCTTTCAGTTTTTTTGGATAGTTACCCAGAAGAGGAATTGCAGTAATTCTATTTTTAATTTTTGAGGAACTGCCATATTGTTTTCCATAGTGGCTGCACCATTTTATGTTCCCACCAACAGCACACAAGGCTTCCAATTTCTCTGCGTCTTCACCAACACTTGTTAGTCTCTGTTGCCGTCTTTGTTTTTGATAGCAGCCATCTCAATGAGTGCGAGAAATCCTCCATTTTTAAGGGCTACTTTATTTTCCATGATGTGGGTGCTCGTCTTAGAGGCAGGAAAATTTTCTTTTTTGCATTTCTGGTTAAAATGAATTATAGAAATCACCTTTAGTATAGAATGCATTTATTGTAGAAAATTGAGAAAATATGGAGAAGACTTCAGAAGAGAGTGAAAAAATAGGCATAATCTTACCACTTAGACATAACCACTTATAATATCTTGATGTACATTAAAAATACATAAAGCAACTTTATTTTTCTAAATAGGAACTATATTCTATGTACTGCCTTGGAATTTGACTTTTTTTCTTTTTAAGATTTGTACCTGAGCTAACATCTGTTACCAATCTTCTTTTTCTTCTTCTTCTTCTTCTCCCTAAAGCCCCCCAGTACATAGTTGTATATTCTAGTTGTGAGTGCCTCTGGTTGTGCTGTGTGGGATGCCACCTCACATGGCTTGATGAGCGGTGCCATGTCAGCAGCCAGGATCCGAAGCAGCAAAACCCTGGGCCACCGAAGCGGAGCACCTGAACTTGACACTGGGTCACAGGGCTGACCCGATATATATTTTTTTAATAATACCTATTGGGCACTTTTATGTCATTAAACAATTTTAAATGTCTTATAATAAATGGGTGGTATTTAATCATATGGATGTAACATACTTTAATTTATCACTTAATTTTGAATATATAGAATGTTTTTGTTTATTCATTATTGTAATTACATTGTAATGAATTCTCTTAAACATAAATCACTATATAACTATAAGAAAATTTTCTGGGACACATTTCTGGATTTTTCTAGCCACAAGGTTTGGACTTTTTAAAAAACTTTTCTTGTTGAAGAATAATGTACATATGAAACTAAAAGTCATAATTGTACAACTTGATAAATTATCATAAAGGGGACACATCAGCATGACCAGTATTCTTTTTATCCAACCAGCTTTTTCAACAAAAGCTGAATATTGCCAGCCAACTCAGGTTAGTTTCTCCAGGAGCAGACACCAAGGTGAGAACCTGTGTGTAAGGGAACCATTGAGGAAGTGCTCCCAGTGGAAGCAGACAAGAGAGCAGGAGAAGCAGAGCAGGGAAGGGGAGAAAGGTGTCATCAAAGGGAAAGTCTCCACAGGTAGCTTCAGTCTGGCCTTGCAGGAGAACTCGTGACTGAGGGAGAACTGTCCCACCCGGTGACATGGGGGCAGGCTTTCTCCCTCCCAATGACAATCAGTGGCGACAGCCCTGCAGGGAGAGAGCATCAACTCCCAGACCCTTCTGGCTCTCTGTGCCTTTGGACAAGGCCTCCCAAAGGACAGTTTGTTCAAGAACCACCCCAGGTACTATCCACTGAAAGCACTGAGGAAGCAGAGGTGGAGGTATTTGGGGGTAGGGACTGGTGCACGGAAACAGTAAAAAGGATCTGAAGGGACAGGGGGAAGCCCTCATACAGTCTGCCCCACCTGCCTACCAGAAGCTCCCCTCTTGCCCAGAAGAAACCATTACTCTGACTTTAACACCATAGATCAATTTTGCTTGTTTTTGAACTTTATATAATGGAATTATACAGGCAGTACTCCTTTGTGTCTGCCATCCTTTACTTATCACGATGTTTATGAGACCCAGCCAAGTTGTCGCACATGGCAACCGCATGTGCATTCCATCGTGGTGTAGGATTCCATCCTTTAACTATACCACGATTTATTTATTCAGTTTACTCTTCTAGGACATCTGAGTTGTTTCTGCCTTAACAATATTATTGATTGATACTACTTTGAACGTTGTGGACCATTATACTCTCATTTCTGAGGAAAGGAACTGCTGAGTCATAGGGTAGGCAATATTAGTTCTGGTAGACGTGGCTAGAAGCAGTTCTCCAAAGGGGTTACGCCAGTAAAAATACCTCCCAGAAGTTTATAGGAATTTTAGTTTACATCCTCACCACACTTGCAATTGCCAGTCTTCTTAAATTGTAACCATTTTGGTGAGTATATAGTGGTTTCTCATTGTGGTTTAAACTAGTATTTCTTAAAAGAGATGTTGAGCATCTCGTCCTATGTTTATTGTCTATTTGGGTAGCCTCACGTGTGTGGAGTGAATACTTGTAACTGTTGCCCATTGTAAAACTGGGGTTTCTGACTTTTCATTACTGATTATTAGAATTTATATACATATAATTGCATATTATATATTTATTTATAGACATAATGATGTAAATAAATATATATATTTGTATATACCCACACATATATATATTCTGAACCAAGTCTTTCTTGGTTGTATGTATTGCCAATATCTTCCACTCTCTGACTTAATCTTATACTCCCTTAGTGGTATTTATTGACAAAATAAAGTTCCTAACTTTAGTGTGATCTAGTTTACCAATCCTTCCCTTTGGACTAATACCTCGTGCACCTGTATAAAAACCTTTGCTTTCATCAAGGTCATGGGAATATAATTCAATGTTATTTTCCAGAATATTGTTTACCTGCAATTCATTTTTTTGTATATAGTATGAAGTAGGGATCACGTTTCATTTTCTTTCCATATGAATATTTATTTGACCAGCATAATTTATTGAAAAAAAAGTCTTTCCTGTGCTCTTCTACAGTTCTACCTTATTCATAAATCTAATGTTCATATCTGCGTGGTTCTGCCTCTATTCCAATTTATCTACTTTTGTGCCAATACCACTCTGTCTCATTTGCTATATCTTTATAATAAATCTTGATATCCGTTAGAGTGATTCCTACAACTTTGTTCTTTGATAAGGAGAATAAACTCTTACATAAAGAAGAAACAAATAACAAACCTAACAAACATAACACTTTACGTCACGTATTCTAAAATTTAAAAACTCAGATAACAAAAACTATTCTTTATGTTTTTGCCCCCTCACTGTCATCCCCCTTGGTTCTCTCGTGGGACTTCCATGAGCTCCTTTTAAAATGTCTGTCAGCATATCATTTCAGACGGGTCCCTTATCTTGGTTACTGTGTCCCCTAGTTTTCAAGACATATATTTGCACCTATTTTCCAGTATGTACCCTACATCACTTATTCGTCTTTCCCTGTTTTCAAAATTTATGTTTGAGTCATTTTTTGGGCATCTGTTACCAGGCCCTTGAGTTTGGGTGTCTTGTGAGTTCAGGGCCTTCCTCTGAAACAGAACTCCAAACTAATTCAGAAATGGGATGTTTGTTTTGAGGACGTAGCAAGCGGGACATGGAATGTTGGGTGATACTCATGAATAAAACAAACCTGAGGAAAACTGGAGTGTTTAGAACTGGGACAAATCTTTACCTGGCTTTTGGCTGGCGTATCCTCTCATCTCTTTCCACATGCAGATATCTTAGTAAATGATAACGCCGCATTTAACGCTTCTGTATTGTCTTGTTTTCACAACAAATGGGTGTAGTCTTGCAAGACATGGAACAACAGGGATCCTGAGAACAATGGAAAAGGGCTACAAAGTGCAAATTGGGCGCATGTGTGGTGAGACCCCTCGATGTCTCCAGATTTTTCCTCCTCCTCACCTGCCCTCTGCCACCTGGGGATTGATGCTGCCGCAAAGCTCCATCCCTGAGCTATTGATCCTTCAGGAAGACTTTTGCTCTTCTAGGTGGGAAGCACCGACTGAGTCTGGCTACCTGGGTTTCCATCTGCTCTCTGACCCCATTCCCCTTCTTCAAAAATGCAATTTTTCTTTTCATGTGCTCCATTTTGATCCTTATACAAAACGGATTGTTCTGAATCTTTGAGTTATTAAGGAACCTTGCAACTGCTCAATTTTTGTTAAACTGTGATGGTCCCCTACATGTAAAATGCACTAAGAGTGGAAGCCAGCTCCCCATAGATGGTCCCAAATGATGGTTTTCTCTTGATGGCTCCTGAACCATGGAAGAGAAAACTTGGAAAAATCTTTCCCTTGCCAAATGGGGACAAAGTATCTCTAGGAAGATGAAGCTTTTGAAAGAATGATGTTTTCCTGTATTGCCTCCCTCACAACATGCCCAGGGGAGGTTTCCGAACCTCATTAAGAACCTCAAGTGAAGTGGAGAAACTATAAGCCTTCTACAGATACTTGCAAAAGTCCACAAGATAAAGACTAAGCCCTCACCTATTTGAGATTTTTATCCATCCCTCAGGACAGGTTGGGGAAATTGTAGCTGCTGAAGCATCCAGGGCACTGGAAACATGGGCGTCCAAACAAACCTCAGTCACCTCTGTGTCTTGCCAATATATTTAAAACCACTCTTGTACCAAGAGTCTGCACCTCTGTATTTTTCTATTATGAGGATGGCAGAATCTCCTCTATGAAATTGTCTGTATTAATATAAGAATAAGCCTTTGAAGTATCATCGCTGGAGTCTCTGAGTCCTGAAGAGGCTCGTCCTAGAAATCATGACTGCAGCTGTTTTTCTACTCACAATAAATGGACCACAGACTTCTCGCCAGGACCAGTTAGTTTACTGAAGTGAATTTCTATTGTCCAGACTTTAATTTTTATTACGACTTTTTATTTTGAAATAGTTTTAATCTCACAAGAAGCTGCAAAAATAATCCAGACTTCTGGGGTACCTTTCATCCAGCTTTTCCCAAACATTAATATCCTGGAAAATCATAATACGTGGTCAAGACCAGGAAACGGGCATTGATGCAATAATGTTAACTCAAGTGCAGACCTTATCCAGAGTTCATAAGTTTTTATATGAAGTCTTTTTTATTTTTACTTTAGGTGTATAGTTCTACGAAATTCTATCACATGTGTAGATTGATGCGAACGTTACCACAATCAGAATACACTCTGTTCCATCACCAGAAAAAAGTCATTCATTGTTGACTTTAATTTTTTCAAACTATGTTTCAAAAAAGATCAAATTAGAATAATTTTACTTGCTTAGTGTAATCTATTATAAATGTCTAATTGGGGGAACAATTATTATATTTTAAATATTTTAAAATATTAATATTTAAAGTGTCTTAGTTTGTCAGAGAGCATTTAGAAGATCCTAACATGTAAATCTATAACTCTAGAACTTTGTTCCAGTTATATAGTATATCATTGTAAGCAGCAGTGTTCTGGCTTTCTTTTGCTGAATAACATATCACTCCAAAATTTAGTGACTGTAATAATAACCACCATTTGTTTTGCTCACAAATCTTCAATGTGGGTAGTGGGGACAGCTCGTCTCTGCTCCAGGCAGCGTTAGCTGAGGTGGCTGAGCTGGGGCTGGAGGATTCACTTCCAAGATAACTGAGTCGCCTGGATGGAAGTTGCTTGCAGTCAGTTCCTTTCCGTGTGGGCTCCTCCACAGAGTGGTGTGGGCTTCCTCACAGCATGGTGGCAGGGATTTATGAGTAAGAGTAGAGACAGGAAATGGAAGCTACCAGGTTCTTAAGTCTGGGGCCTGGAAACTGGCATAGCATCACCCCCATCTATTGGTCGAGAAGACACAGAGCATAGATTCAAGGAGAATGGACACATACCTCACCGTTTGGTAGGAGGAATGCCAAATTTTTGTGACCATATTTTAAAACCACCACATTGTTTTTCATATAAAGAAATCTGTCACCTTAAAAAAATGCTTGGAGTTTAAAAAACATTACACATGTTTTGCAATAAAAATGAAGTTCAGAAATACCTTAGTCTTGAGATATATTTGTTTGGAAAAGAGGCTTCCAAAAAAAAAAACCTAGTAAGATGTATGTAGTGAAACATACGAAATGTGGTAAGATCGTATCTGAATATTTTCATTATATGTGCAGGACTAATGATTTTTAACAAGAGCAATGGGATGACAGTAAATATCTGAAAATAAAAATTATAAGAATTAAACATTTTTTAAACTAGTGATATTTTTTGTAGTGGAGTTTTAATTTGGGACTGATAAAACAAACCACAGGCCAAGGAACTGATATAATGCTTGGTCCTGAGGCCAAGAGCCTTAAAATATTGCTCAATGGGAATGATAGTGCCTCTTACTTTTCTTTATAAAAGACTCCTTTTTGGACCTCATATTTTTAAAAATATTAATGCAAAACTTGGAGATTTTGTATTAAATTCTTTTCAAATACGAAAAAGTTGGCAAAAGTAAATTTAATAATGAAATGGGAGCATTTATCAATTTTCCTTGATTCTAAAAAACATATATTTTGTGTGATACTCTGTAGTATTAAGTACAGTTAACATAGAAATAAAAATCAGGGGTTTTGGTACATGGTATATTTGATTTCACTTCAACATTTGGATTCTGCTCTAAAACTAAATAGCTAAAGCTTTATACAAATGATCTAAAATACAGCACTTCAGTTGAAATGAACTGTGGCAGTTAAGATGTTATGGCTATAAACATTCTTCTCTTAGGAAATGACTCCAGGAGGACCAGGATCCAGATAATCTGGAAATTATATGAATCGTAGAAAAGTTTCCATGTGAACTTGGGAATCATGGTTTTAATTTGTAATATCCGACTCGTTTCTAATTGCTGATATTTTAAAATAAAATGGTATTTTATTTTCATATATACTGGTTGTTTTCTATAGCACATTTGATTGGTTTTGTGAATGTAGAATTTATATAGTGTCAAGGTAATGCCTCTGGGAAACCGGTGTCCTAAACTAAGTTTATCTCCAACTAAAATGAGGACATGAAACATATATGAGAATTTCAAAGCAAACCACGAGAGCTTGTGTTTATTTTATTTGTCTAGCTAATCATTTGGGATTCTAAGGTCTAGGAACCTTCTTGATCCCCCAGTGGGAAATTAAAATCTTTGGCTGGTATTGTGTCAAGATACTACTAATTAGGATAATCTCGTTGCGATAATACATAATCTGCTTTATTAAAATGACAAGGGGATGTTACGTATGAAAATGTGTGCTCTGACATTATCAGAAATTAAATCGGAGGAGGCAGGACTGGTTTATTCAACCAGGAAGCAAATATAGATATCTTGTACCTGTAACTACGTACCAAGTCATTACAGGTGGGTTAGAGAGTGACGAAATGAAACTTTTGTGCAGAATTTTGAAGACAGTGCTCGTGATTTTTTTTTAACCATCTCAAGGCAGAGCAGATTCTTCTTCCCTAGTGTTTTGACAATGAAAGCAGCCTTCCTGGTCTGTGAATTTATCAGTGGCACCTGTTGGAATGCCAACAACTTCAGACTGAAAGCCAGCAGAAAGCTCTGAAGTTAACGCCACAGATCAGATAAATACCTGCAACACAGTGAGAACTTTTAGTTGATTCTATAACAGTGATTTTCAAAGCATGGTCCCTGGCCCAGTGGCAGCATTAGAAAATTTACTAGAACTGCAAATTTTCGGCCCCACCCCAAACTTAAGGAATCAGAAATTCAGGGGGCAAGGCCCAACTCTCTACTGTTGTTTTTATTGAGCAAACCTTCCACATAATTCTGATGCGCAATAAAGTTTAAGAACCATTATTCCAGAACAAAATAATCTGATTTCAAATCTATAACAAAATACAATATAAACAAAAAGAACTCCCCCAAAAATGAACTTATCAGTAGTTATACTTTTGTATTAATGTTGAATTACTACTTTGGAATGGTTTTCTTATGTTCTCAGTAAAGTATAAAGGTAGTGATGTTTATTTCATTTTCAAGATGTTCACTATACAAGAAAAGGAAGTATAATTTTTCAAACAAAAATGTGAGTATGAACAGTGTACTATTAGAATTGAATTGGAAATATAAAAATCAAATCATTACTTTACAAAAGAAATTCAGAGTAAATCCTTTTTAGCTCTGCCCAAAGACATAGCCCAGGAGAATGCTTTCCTCTCTCTCCCTATCATTCACAGCAGCGCTGGCATTCTTGTCTCCAATGCTATTTTCTCACCATGAGAAACCAGATTCCTTGCAGAAGTAGCTGATTCACTTTTGGATTGAAAGGTGAAAAGTGAGCCTGTAGGGGCCAGCCCAGTGGTGTAGTGATCAAGTTCACACGCTCTGCTTTGGCAGCCCAGAGTTTGCCAGTTCAGATTCCAGGCGCAGACCTATGTACCACTTATCAAACCACACTGTGGCAGGTGTCCCACATATAAAATAGAGGAAGATGGGCACAGGTGTTAGCTCAGGGCCAATCTTCCTCAGGAAAAAGAGGAGAATTGGCAATGGATGTTAGTTCAGGGCTAATCTTCCTCACCAAAAAAAAAAAAAAAAGTGAGCCTGTATATGAGGGTTCCCTTTTCTTCACATCCTCTCCATCTTTTGTTATTTCCTGTCTTTTTAATAATAGCTTGCTGGCTGGGAATGTAAATTGGTGCAGTCACCATGGAAAACAGTATAGAGATTCCTCAAAAAATTAAAAATAGAACTACCATATGATCTAGCTATTCCACTTCTGGATATTTATCCAAAGAACATGAAAACACTTATTTGAAAAGCTATACGCATCCCTATGTTCATTGCAGCTTTATTCACAATAGCCAAGACGTGGAAACAACCTAAGTGCCCATAGATGTATGAATGCATAAAGAAGATGTGATATACATACACAATGGAATACTGCTTAGCCATAAAAAAGATGAAATCTTGCCACTTGCAACAATATGGATGGACATGGAGGGTATTCTGCTAGGTGAAATAAGTCAGATGGAGAAAGTCAAATACCGTAGGATTTCACTCACTAGTGGAAGATAAACAAACAAACGTATAGATACAGAAAATAGATTGGCGGTTACCAGAGAGGAAGGGGGCAAGGGGAGGGTGAAAGGGATAAAGGAGCCGGTTTGTATGGTCACAGATGGCAACTAGCCGTTTGGTGGTGAACATGATGAAATCTATACAGAAGTCAAAATACAATGATGTACATCTGAAATGTGTATAATGTTAAAAACTAATGTTATCTTAATCTTTTAAAAAAATGTGAGCCTGTAAAACCTGTTGTGCCAGAAAGCAGGATAGCTTTCACAAATAAATAGCTTTTCACAGCGTCATATCAAAAGGATACATAATTCCCCATTTGAGGTGAGCTTCTACTGATCAAGTTGAGACAACTGGGTATCAAAAGAACACTGACAGAGATCATTTATACACAGTAAATCTAAACGTCATGGGTCCCTAATGATTCACACAGGGAGAAAACACTAGCATACAGGCCTGTAAATGAAGGTGAGTAGAAGACAAATGTGATCTTTTTGGTCTTGCTATTCAAAATATGTTGGTGTTATTGATTCACGTATTGCGTCAATGAAAAATAAAGAAACTATGACTATAAATCTGTCACCTAGAAAGCATATTTTTCTAACTCACTGGGAACATCAGTGGAATGATTCTATACATTGTGACCTCTGACAAATAGAAATGGCAAGCAGTAGGATATATTGGAGTATATGAGGAAGCCATTTGGTATAAACCTAATTCAGCCTAACTTTGTTTTTCATAAAGGGCCTGACATGGCCATTGAGCATGCATTGTATATCTGCTTTAAACATCTCCTATGGCAAGAACAAATGCCCTTAAGATAAAGGTGCAACCTGCCCCCACATTGGCATTTCCTTGAGGATAAGCATCTTTCCTTAGGCTAGGAACTGATTGTTGCGCTCACCCTGTGACCAACCAGCTTGAGACAACAGACCTGGCACCCTGCTGTGTCCACCCAGACTGCAGACCCACTACCTGCTGTGTCCATAAGACAGAGTAGCCTTATGACTATTGTAAAAGGGACATTTCAATCATATGTGAAACATCCTCTTTGGGGATATATAACCACTCTGTATACCCCACTTCTTTGGTGCCCTTTCTTCCTTTGGGAAGGAAGGCCCCAGACTATGGTCCTCACATTTTGGCTCAGAATAAACTCACCCAAATTTTCATTTATAGATTGGTTATGGAGTATTTTCATTGACCCCTCCCATACGGTAAAGGCATATAAAATACACAAAATCCAATTGGAAATAATTCTAAGTATCTTCTAAGCATTTTGTTATCTTCCACAGGGTTTAAATATCTAGAATTAAAAGAAAAATATTTATACTTTTGAGTATGTATCAACTCAGGGGAGGGGGGGAGAGTTGCAGCTTTTTGTTAGTAGAGAGGATAATTAGATAATGCGTTTAACTTGAATTCAGAAAAGGAACCACTTTCCTCTTGCAATTATAAGATTTGACCTAACAGCCATCAACTAGCTTCCAGATTAAAATATCTGTTAGCATAAAATGTCATTTAAAAAAGGTCCTAACTAGCCTGAGGTCTTTCCATTGTCCTAATAAAGGTGTGGAGTGCAGGTTGAATAACCGTGACTTTAGCGCATGATAACTTCAGCTGCTCTTTCTAGCATCAGCATCCGTCTCCACACATTGCTGTCTTCTCAAAGGCTCACTTCTATTCCAAGTCCTTCTCAGCCTAAATATGTGCTGCCAGGCCCACACTGGGCTCTATGGCAATCTGGTGGGACCCTGGGTCTACACAGAGGAATTTCAGGGAAAAAAACTGCTTCATTCTCAAGATAGGCTCTGCCCTGTGCGTGCTCTTGTTGGCTCTTGTGGGAAACAGGGAACTCATTGCAAATTAGTGCTCTCTGTGATGCAAAAATCCACCAACAAGCCACAGCGAAATTAAAACTGCAAACAAAAGCAAGATAAACCTGCTTCCTCTGCGAATAGCAGATATCACTCGAAATCCAACAAATCTAGAAATTTTTACCACACAGGGGCAACTTCAGCCCAGCAGAGAAAAGGGGAGTTACCCTGTGGCATCCACAATGGACTTAATGAAGACCATAAGTGAATCCTGAAAAACTGTGTGGGAGCCGAAAAATAACTCCAGGTCTATTGACGGGAAATGGAAAATCACTCATTTTAAGATTCCTAAGCCTTTCCCTTGTTTATCGTGGATGCCTACTCTGTTATAGTATTCTATACCGTATAGTGATACCATATACAAATTACCAATAATATACTAATTACTAGTAAGAAATTTATTTACTAATAAGTACAAGAACCTTCCTCCCCTCTGAATCCTAAAACTATACCTGGAAAAATGGTGGGGGAGCTATCTCCTCCTGTACTCGGTTATGAAAACGAACCCATAAAATTGATGAGTTAGGGACTGAGAGTGAGATGGGCACCTGACTTCTGGCTAGTGAATACTCTCCTCGTTCTTGCAGATTTTTAGAAACGATGAAAGCCATATTTAAAAATTTATGTCTACCGTACGTAAAATCTTTCCTAAGATTGTCTTGATCATCACAGCTCTTTTCATTTCCGCTTACGCTTTAGTAGCAGTAACATGGAAGACTTGCATGTTATCAACTGAAACACACACCCCTACTTCTGCTAGGAATCGTGTCAAAACTCAAGATCAATTTAAGGAGAATCTGTACATGTTATAGTCCTTGATTTATTTAGATCTTTTATAATTTCTTTATGGAGATCTTAGGAAACACATACACGCACATATAATTGTATATATAGATATAGTATGTATATAATTGCATACATATATTTCTAAATGGTATTTAAATTTCATTTTCTAGTTGTTGCTCTTACATAGAAATGCAGCAGACTTTCATTTATTAACTTTGTAGCCAACGAAATTGCTGAATTCATTACTTAGCTCTAATGCCGTATAATTTTTTAAAAGATTTTCTACATATTCAATGGATATATGCAAATATGGTGTGAATAATAGTAGTTTCATTACTGATTTTCCAGTCTTATTACTTTTCTCTCCTTATTGCACTGGCTACCACCTCCAGAAGGATGTTGAATAAAAGTAGTCTTCCGTTGCCTGGCTCTTGATGTCAGGAGTGAAGTTTCTAGTGTGTTACCACTAAGTGCACTTTCTTGCTGTAGTTTTTTTTTTTTTTTTAATTTCCTTTATTTGATTAGCAAAGTTTACTTCTATTTCTAGTTTGCTTAAGGTTTTGTTTTGGTTTGTTCAAATAATGATTAGACATTAATTTTATAAAAATTTTTCTACAACTAATAAGAATGATCACATGAACTAGTTTTCTATTTCTTCTTGGGTTAGTCCTGGTAAGTTGTGTTTTTCACTGAATTTGTCAGTTTTACCTAAATTTTCAAATAACGGGGTAAAGTTGCCCCCAATAACTTCTTGTTTTAATATCTGCTGGATCTATCCTATCTTTATTCTAATATTGGTGATTTGTGCGTTTTCTCTTTTTCTCTTGATCAGTCTTGCTAGGGAATTGTTGATTTTGTTTTGACTTATTTGTTTCAACCAATTGAGTTCTGACTCTATTGATTCTATGCACTGTATATTTATTATTTTTTAAAATTTATTTCTGCTCATTTTATTATTTTCTTTCTTTTGCTGTGTTTGGGCTAATTTGACGTTATTCTAGTATCTTAAGAAGCATATCTATCCCATCTATTTTTAACTTTTTAAAACAAATAATATATATATTCAAGCTGAGAAGTGTCCTTCTAACTATAATTGTAGCCTCATCCCACAAGCTTTCACTAGTTTTATTTACATTTTCATTCAGTTCAAAATATCTTATAATTTTCACTGTGATTTCTTCATTGACCTATGGTTAATTTAGAAATGTTTTTGTTTACTTTCAAAATTTAAAAAGAAATTTTAGTTATCTTCTTGTTATTCATCTCAAGCTTAATTCTACATGATTGGAATATAGTTTATATGATTTCAGTTTCGTGTATCAAAGTATCCTGTAGTTGTCAGGTGCAGTGTTCTGTGTACTAGGTCAAACAGGTTAGAATTTTTAAATTCTACTTTTAATCTTCAATGTCCTTTCCAATTTTTTCTCTGATTTTGTCATTGCCTTGTTCTGTCAGTGACTAAGAAGGGTGTGACAAAATTTCCACAATAATTGAACATTTGTCTTTTTCTCTTAAATTTGTCAATATTTGCTCTATGCATTTGGAGCTATGTTATTAGAGGAAAAAATCAATTAGAAGTTCTATATAATCCTAATGGGTTGACAGTTCTTAAATAATAAAATGTCTCTCTTTCTCTCTTATAGCTTTTCCCATTAAATATCATTATTTTGACATCTTAAAATAGTATTTAAAATTTTTGATATTTAAAAAGACAAATTTTAACTGTATTATTCTGATATTAATATTTGTCAGCCTTCTTTTGATTAGTGTTTCCATGGCATACTTCTTTACATTCATTTAATTCCAATTTCTTTATGTCTTTGTATTTACAATGTGTCTCTTTTATGTTACACAAAGTTTTGGGGATTTTTGTTTGTTTTTAATTTTTTTGATGCATTATGACAGTTTGTTTTCTTTTCTTTTTTTTTTTCTTAAAGCTTGGCGCCTGAGCTAACATCTGTTGCCAATCTTCTCCTTTTTTTCCCTTCTTCTTCTCCCCAAGTCCCCCTAGTACATGGTTGTGTATTCTAGTTGTAGTCTTTCTGGTTGTGCTGTGTGGGACGCCCCCTCAGCGTGGCCTGATGAGCGGTGCCATGTTCATGCCCAGGATCTGAACCAGCAAAACCCTGGGCCACCGAGACAGAGCATGTGAACCTAACCACTGGGCCACGGGGCCGGCCCCCAGTGTGACAATTTCTGTTTTTAATTAGAGTATTTCATCTATTTATATATAATGTAATGTCTTTGTTTTTTATTGATATTTTAAAAACAATGTTAGATTAACAGAAATTGAGAAGATAGTACATAGACTTTCCATATACCCCACACACAGTTTCCTCTATTATTAATATCTTAAATTAGTATGGTAGTTTGTTACAAGTAATAAACCAATACTGATACCTTCAACTTTTACCTGCTGTCTTTTTCTGTCCCGCTATCCCATCCAGGATAGCACATTACATTTCCTCACCGTGTCTTCTTAGCCTCCTCTTGGAGCTTGGGATTCAGTCTTCATGAGGTCTGGACGCTTGTCCTGGGCATAGCCACTTGGAATTCCAACTGAACGGCATTTTTTCTTTAACTTTAGATGTGTTCCAGGACTCTCCTGTCACAGCCCCATGAGGACGCTGGAAGCTCTCCTCTGCTTATTAGCCTGTCAACTGTTCTTGAGAAATGGAGGATCCATTAAGGTGAAAGGTAATGCCAAGCATTGTGGTCACCTGTATGGACTTTGGGCTTCAATAGTTCAAATAGCTGTCTTCAAATAGATTTTCTTTTCAAAAAGTATTTTTCCTGTATTTCTAGTTTTTCGCAGTGACAGTGTCCATCCACACAAAACTAGTTCACTTTAACTGTAGTGGGTGAAGGCATTTGAAAAGCATTTACTCTATGCTGCAAACCAGCTTTCCTAAACATTGTACCAATTTTCTTTTTCCAAAAGTTTATAACAGAAACTATTTCTCCAGACTCCAATAGCAATGTCTATAAGTAGTTCTCTTGAAGCTCAAAAAAATAGGAGAAAAGATCAGAATTCATTCATTTGTTAGTTTATTCAACGCACTTTTGAGCTCTTACTATATAGCAGGCATTCTCTCTCTTTCCTTTTACTTTCAAGAGGCCTGTAGACTCTAGAGAAATTGTTTCCCACCCTTCTCTCCAGCAGTCTTTAAGCTGTACAAAAAAAGATGCTTTCTCCGAAAAAAAAATCACATTAATAATATTTCTCTAGAAGTGTGGATGCCTAACTGCGTCATATTCTCAAAAGTAAAGAGTCACCCTGGGGTCCTTCCTTGAGTGAACACCATTTACTCCAACTGACATTTCTATCTGCTTTACTAAAAACCGAAGTTCTATTGACAACCTTTAAATGGAAGTTCCTCTTACAAAAAGAAAATCAAGTATAGAAGACAAGGAGGAAGCGGCCATTTGAAACTCCTGTGTGGTTTGAATTGCTCCATTATATATACATAACTTGGTGATCCATATAATTTACTTTTTAAGAGGGTCGTAACAGACATTAATTTAACCACTTTTATTTAGCGAAGGTATATCAGGATGTGGAGTATTATGTCTTAATGTCCTCTTCTCCACCTTCAACTCATAAATCATTTATCATGCATCATTTAAAGCAAGATAAGGTAATTTCAAATTATCGATCAATTACTCCTGTGTGCTACACAATGTTCTAGGAGCTTTCATCAATAGCAGCAAAAGAACACGATTAAAATGAAAACAGTATTAGCAGGCACTGTCTATTTCTCAAATACCACATGCAAGGCTCACCATAAGCACTTCATGGTCATGGTCTCAGTCCTCACATCAGCCATCGGAATTGAATGTTCCCGCTTCTCACCTTTTCTACTGATCAGGCAATTGTTGCTCACTGAGATGAACTTTGATATCAACGGAAGCACCAAGACGCTTCAAAGGATGATGGATATGAATGCAAATATCAAGTTATAGTTAATTTAATTAAACAATAAATAAAGCTATATGTTTGTTACATAGTAAAATTTATGAGGCATTCTAGCTTTAGAAACTTGATTTTAATTAGGTAGAGCTAAATAAATGACTAGTTCCCAAAGATAGAGGGGGTTTGTCTTTCTCAGCATGCCATACTCAAGAAACTCAATCTTTTTCTATAGTAAATGCTTCTCTATTACATGGATAGGCCCTATTTATCCATTTTTACTTAAGTAAACCAATGGTGTGTGGGAAAATCCACTGTTTCCACTCTATAGCAGGGGGATGCTACCCTAGGATTCCATTAAATTATGACCCCCTAAGGACAAATTGACAGTACATAAAAGGTAAAAACTTGTGCTTTTTATAGACACTTTTCGCAAAATTAGTTTCTTAAAGAAAAATCACTTTTAACAGGAATATTATATAATCCATGAAAAGAGAACATTTGTGCTGCTTTTATAGATGAGAAAACTAAGGCTCGGTTGGGTTAGATGAATTGCCAACTTGCTAAATTCAAGAACTTAAAGAAATTTTATTTAAAATAGCATTGGTTCTGGTACATTTGATGTGTCACGTATGAATTAAGGTAAAGAGTAAAGGAAATAGAAGGAAAGTTCTATTTTGTATGACTTTGTTGAAATTCCCATATAGCGAACTTAAGCTTTTAGTTCAAAGCCCCCACTGACCAAAAGCACTTGAAGTACCCTATCTTTTGGTCAATTTGAGCTCCAGGCCGTTATCCTTTGGTGGTTGTTCCTTTGAAAAGAGTTCAAAAGTACGTTTTCAGTGTTTGATTCTTTTGGCCACACAGCTTTTAAGAAATATGGAACTGTGTCCAGGACTGTTTATCATATTTGAATTAACCATGTAGAATTCCTAACAGCAAGCACTTACAATTCTCTCTTCCCTTTTTGTTTTTGAGCTGGTTTTCTTTGATTGAATACTTGTGTCTGTATACATAAAATGCAACCAACTTTACTTCCCAAGTGCAGCCCTTTCCAGTCAATCACAGCACCCCTCACAGAGTGTAGGATGATCTGTTCCCACATATCGCCTATCCTGTCACAGCCCCTGACGGAACTCTTCAATGTCTCCCCTTATAGTGGACAAGATCCAAACTCCTTCTCATGGCACAGCTCCTGCCTTCTCTCGCCAACTTCATATTCTGCTATCTTCTCCTTCAAAACTCATGCTTTAGGGGCCAGCCTGGTTGTGCAGCAGTTGAGTGCGCATGTTCTGCTTCGGCGGCCCAGGGTTCGCTGGTTGGGATCCCGGGTGCGGACATGGCACCGCTTGTCAAGCCATGCGGTGGTAGGCGTCCCACATATAAAGCAGAGGAAGATGGGCACGGATGTTAGCTCAGGGCCAGGCTTCATCAGCAAAAAGAGGAGGATTGGAGGCAGATGTTAGCTCAGGGCTAATCTTTCTCCAAAAAGAAAAGAACAACAACAAAACACTCATGCTTTAGAAAATATGGATAACCAGTTGGTTCCAGAATATGCATCGCTCTCTCATCCCTCTCGTGTGTGTTGCTGCTGCTCTCTCTATGATGTTTCTTCCCACCTCTCCAGCTTTCTCTCGCTGATCTTTGTCCGGAACTGCTCTAAAGCATGTGTAGCTACCTATTGTAATAGTTTGAAGCTCTACGTCCCCTTGGACTTTAAGTTCCCGTACATTCATTTCCTCAACAATCGTTCAGCAGTCACTGGGAGTCAAATATTGTACTTAGGTCTGGAGATACCTCAAGTTCTAGGGTTAAACATATTAACTGGAGACACAGTTCCTGCTCTCAAGAAACTCCCAGACTGATGGCAAGATGGGTACTCAATACTATGTGTTATAAGTGCTATGAAATAGGTGTCCCTTAGTCATCAATCCCTTGTTTCAAACTAATGATTCTTTACATTTAATTTCCCCTGTTCAATTACTGATGTGGTTTCTGTCTCCTAAGAGGACCCTGAACAACACAATGGGGAACTCAGGGACTTTGAAAGCATATATAAGGCCTTTAACATTATGCCTAATGGAGATTGGGGTTTCAGGAGAGCTTCTTACTGGAGACACCCTCCAACCTTAGAAACCATGGTGCTTGGAATTCATTAATTACACATTGAATGGATCAATGCTTTTTAATGTTATTTTTCTATTTACAAATGTCTTATAAAGTAGAGAAGCATTATTATTACCACTTAACAAGTAAGTATGTGGAAGCCAATTGGTCATATCAATTTACCAAGGTCACAATAATCATATGACAATTCTTTACCATTTGCTCCAGCAATCCCACCTCTGGATATTATTCAAAGGAATTTAAATCTGGATCTTGAAGAGATATCTGCACTCCCATGTTCACTGCAGAATTGTTCACAATAGTCAAGATATGGAAACAACCTAAACGTCCATCGACAGATGAACGGATATAGAAAATGTGACATATACGTACAAAGTAATATTATTCAGCCTTAAAAAAAATGTGTATGTCACCATTTGCAACAACATAGATGGATCTAGAGGACATCATGCTAAGTGGAATGAGTCAGACACAGAAATACAAATACTGCATGATCCACTTATACGTGGACTCTAGTCAAACCATGCAAACATAGTCAAACTCACAGAAGCACACAATAGTTGCCAGGTGGTTGCCCTGAGCTGTGGGGAGGGGAAAAGGGGAAGATGTTAGTAAAATGGTGCAAAGTTTCAGTTATGCAAGGGAAATAAGTTCTGGAGATTTACTATACAGAATAGGATGTATGATTAACAGTGCTGTAGCGTAGACATAAAAATTTGCTAAGATGGTAGATCTATATTAAGCACAGTCACCACAAAAGGAAAAACAGAACCAAACGAAAAACCAAAGGGGTCTGGAGGAAACTTTTGGAGGTGATGGGTAAGTTTATGGCATTGATTGTGATAATGGTTTCACTAGTGTATGCTTATCTCCACGCAAACAAGTTGTATACTTAAATATCTACAGCTTTTTGTACCTCAAAAAAAAAAATCATCATATGGCAATGTTTAGACCAGAGCCACAACTCTCCTCATGCCTAAGCAAGTGATCTTTCCAACTGTTCAAGGGTATTGCAAAAAAAATAATGAGAATAATGTGTAGATACTGAAAGGTGGTATGATTTTTTTCCTTTCATTTTTAAGGAAATACGGAAAAAACATTTCGGCTGTTTGGAAATCTGGTTCAAGACCTTCCTTCTGATTGACAACAGTGAGGATATACCCAAGGGCGGAGTGCCAGACCTGGTTTCTCTGTCTTCAGGTCTAAATTTACTTCTTTTCTGCTTTGTATGTGAGTAGATGCTGTCCCTTGCTGGCTGCGTTTTTCAAGCTCCCTTGTCAGCTGGCTTCCGGCTTGGTTCTTCCGACATGAGGGACTAGTGGAGACTATGTCCTGGTGAAAGAGAGAAGCCAGGGCACCTCTCACCCTTCCTGTCTGCCTCAAGCAGCGTCCTTTGTGAGCAACTGCATCTTCTCTATGACTCCAGCTTCTGCCCAAAAGGCTCGTCGAGCTCCCAGCATCTGCCTGGGGACGCTGAGCCCTGGACTCTGGTGACACTGCCTCCCCCATTTGCCCTTGCCACTCCAGGGCTCAATGGTGTGTGCTGTTGTTAACTCTGGGCTAACTCACTATCAGTTTCTCCATTACCTGTGCGACCTAAATTCCCTCCACTAAAAGTAGTTGATGACACTTTTCTTCCTGGAATGACTTTGACTGATTCAACCAGGCTGGGGTTACCAAAAACCCTTTAAAGTTGGGCTAAATATTCAAATGTATTCTTAGTTTGTCAGATGACAAATGAGTGAAGTGGGCCAGGTGTAGAAAAATATATCCCTAATATAAAAAGGACAATAGAGCGAGTGTAATGATAAATGGCACCTGTTGTTTGGCATCAGGGTTGGAAGACGACAGGGAGGGGAAGAAAAAGGGAGAGGTGCAGGGCACTCCGGAGTCCAAACCCTCGCTACTCAAAACGGGCTTCACTCCCACCTGCATCCACATCTTGGGCGATTGTTACAAACACACTATCTGGGGCCCCAGATCCATTGAATAAGAATCTGTATTTAAGCAAGATGCCCAGGTGATTAACATGCACTTTAAACTTTGAGAAACTACTGGTCCACAGGATCTCTGCTAAAGGTGTGCCGCAGCTTCAGGTGAATGTTGCTAGGTAAGCATGCGTCTTGCACATTATCAGATCTCACAACTTTTCAGGATAAACTGGAAATTACCAAAAACATATGTGAAATCCTTTGATTTTTCAACACTGGACTTATATTTTTAAGGGTGTGCATCCTGGATAGAACTCATCTCTGGGCTTCACAGGAGCAGCTGGGTCAGATGGCTACATATGCTTAAAGAAACAAAGGGTGGTGCTTGGAATGCATGTCAACAAAACAGATTGGCATCTTTTATCCTACTGAAATTTATCTCTATCTTATGTGATTTACTCCTTTCATGGGTGGGGAAACAGAAGAAAACTGGCTCCTGGAACAGAAAGAGGGCTCAAAGGCACACGGCTCATAAAAGACCAGGCCGGGACTTCATCAAACTCCAATATCCCCTTTCTCGCATTGCAGATTTGCTTCCAGAGTCAATGCGTCAGCGTCCTGGTGACCTGGGATCTATCTAAGGTGCGAAAATCTTGGGATTTTTCCCCTGCTGTATCTCCAGCAAATAAAGTAATGGTTAAGTGCAGAAACTTCCTTACCGTTCACAAAGTAGACGTTTAATTACCAGAAGCTTCTGTGTTTCCACAGCAGGATGCATAAAAGGAAGTAAAGTATAATTGTAGCAGTGCGTCTGGTTCGGAAATTAAAACTCAGCAAGGAAGGGCGTGCAGGGAGCCAGATGGTGTGGAGCATAAGGTGGCCTGCCGTGAGCCACTTCCCGCTCAGGCGGCTCATTGGGAGCTGATTTGTTCGAGGCTGGGCTGCCCTGGGCCAGACCCTTGGCTCTCTGTTCAGGGACTGTCTGTGCCTCCTTTAACAAACACCCCCTGTCTGGCAGATTTCTTCCAAAGAGGCTCAGATGGATTGTCAATGGTTTGCAGGCAAAACTGATAATCTTCAGGAACTCCTGGAAAGCCTGGAAAATAGTAACTCTGAATTTCTCATCTTCCTCATGTGACATGTTTAAGACCCCACCTGGGTCCTGGCAGGATGTTCAGAGTAAGGGAAGTGCTCCACCCCATGCCCCGCGCTTGTGGATTTGGACCCCTCAAGTCTCTGAACTGGTTTGTTTCATACCAGATTCCTTATTCTTAGCCCCTCAGGTTAGTACCTGAGAACTTGAAAGTGGGAGAAGAGGATATCATAGCATATGAGAGAGGAGTCCACCTCGTTGAACGGGTTTCCAACTGTAACTTTCCTCCAGGAACATTTGCTACACTTCATTGGCACAACAGTTTTGCGTACAATTCAGAGGTGGTCCTGCTCCAAGGCTGACCTCATCTCCCAATTCCTTTTTCTACTAACTCTCATTTATCCATATGTTCATTCTTTCTTTCAGCACATATTTAATGAGCAACTATTTATGCCAGGCACTCTTCTAAATGCTGGGAATAGAGTCATCAATGAAATCAATAATAAACATGTAAGTATGTCAGACAATTTTGGAAAATGGGAAATCCTGGGCAGGCACACTCATGTACACACACACACATATACACACCCCTCAGGGTCCTGGGGTAGAGTGATATGGGATGGGGTCACTACTTTAGTTAGTATGACCAAGTGAGAGGCCTCTCTAGGGATAGGACATTTGAATTGAGGCCTCAATGGTGAGAATGGTAGCCATAAAGATGTGAAGATGGAGAGGGAGGGAAGTGTTCCATGAAAAAGGAATATTAGGGGGGTCCTTGTGTCATAGTGGTTAAGTTCACGCACTCTGCTTCAGTGGCACGGAGTTTGCTGGTCCAGATCCTGGGCGTGGAGCTAGCATAGCTTCTCAAGCCATGCTGAGGTGGCATCCCACATAGAAGAACTAGAATGATCCACAACTACGATATACAACTATGTACTGAGGCTTTGGGGGGTGGGGAAGAGGAAGATTGGCAAGATTGGCAACACATGTTAGCTCAGGGCCAATCCTCCTCATCAAAAAAAGAAAGCATACCTTAAAAAACAAAAAAGACAAAGAAAGATCAGAGATAAGTATTCAGAGGTGGGAATGACCTTGTGTGTTTAGGAATAGAGAAGGTATCCTGGTGAATGGGGAGAATGACAGAAGATGAGATTGGAGAGAGTGGCAGGGACTGTATCCTGTGGGGCCGTGTAGACCAAGGTAAGGATTTTAGTCTAATTATAGTGAAAATGCACTCAAAGATCTTAATTCCTAATCTAATGTGTGCTTTACAAAGATTGCTCTGCCTGTAGGGTGGAGGATGGACGCTAAGGTGGACAAGAATGGGGTTAGGAAGAGCAGTTAAGAGGTTGTCGCGGAAGTCTAGGTGTGAAATTATGGTGGCCTGACTGGGATGAGAGAAGTAAGAATGGTGGACAATATTGGGGATATTTTTGGAGGAAACTCCACTCTGGGCAGCCCCACTTTGCCTCTGCCAACCTTATTCATTGAGTTTGCTCAAATTCCAGCAGGTGCTAAATAATATGAATTCTTCCTACGCAGAGTGTAGACCCCAACAATTCAAACAAAATAGCAAAGGAGAATATTTTACATATTAAGAAGATTTACTGCTCAAGGCTCAATAAGCATTCTGAGAACTTGCACTGATTTCTAAGCCAGTGCACAGCCAGAGAAGAGCAGGAGATTGCGGCAGGGTGGAGGTCTCACAGCTGGAAGAACACGACTGTTACTCTGGAGAAGATGAGCCCTCGGGATGGAACAGGTGGGCTGCCCTCAAATACTTGAAAGGTCATCAGGTGAAGAAAGAGGCAACCTGTTGGCACCTGAGCAAAAAACCAGGACTATATTTATTTTCTGGGGCTGCTGTAGCAAAGTGACAAACTCATTTGTTGACTCTCAGTTCTTGAAAGCAGAAGTCTGAGATTAGGAGGGGTCCTTCCGAGGGCTGTGAAGGAGAGTCTACTCCAGGTCTCTCTCTTAGCTTCTAGTGTTTGTTCACAATCTTTGGTACTCCTTGGCTTGCAGAAGCATTGCTCTGATCTTCGTCTTCCCATGGCACTCTCTCTCAGTGTCTATCTGTCCTCAAATTTCCCTTTTTATACGGATGTCAGTCCTATTGGATTATGGCCCACTCTAACGACCTCATCTTAACTGACTACATCTGCAAAGACTATTTCCAAGTAGGGTAACATTGTGAAGTACTGAGTGTTGGGAGTTCAACATATCTTTTTGGGGGGGACACAACACAGCCCATAACAAGGACTAATTAGTAAATCTTGCTAGGAGGCAGGTTTTATTTCAATGTAAGGATGAATTTTTCAACAGTCAGAATGTTGCAGCCGTGGGGGACATCTGTCTTTCTCAATAATGAGCTCCGAGTGCCTGGAGGTTTTCAAGAAAAAATTGAAGGATACTCAGCCAAAGAGGTTGTGATTGGGGATGTCTACATTGCATGGAATGATAGGTTGAAAGGATCTCTACAGCCTTCGAAAGCTAGTTGTCCATAATTCTATAATATTCATCTTATTAATAATAAGATATTGACATTTACTGATTTACTGATGACTCAAAGCGAGCCAAGCGCAAGATCGAGGCATTTTTTTTAATCACAAAAATCTTATGAGGTTACAACATGGATGAACCTTGAAAATGTTATGCTAAGTGAAAGAAACCCAACACAAATGGCTACATATTGTTTAATTCTTTTATATAAAATGTCAAGAAGAGGTAAATCCATTGAGAATGAAAGTAGATTCGTGTTTGCCAGGGACTAAGGGAGGGGACGGAGAGTGATTGCTAATGGGTATGGAGATTCTTTTTGGGGTGACGAACATGTTCTGGAATTAGATAATGATGATAGTTGCACAATTTTATAACTATGTGTAAAATCACTGAATTGTATATTTAAAAATGGTGAATGTTAAGTTACATGATTATATCTCAAAAAAAATCTCATGAAGTGGGCATTGTTTCCATTTTACAGACGAGAAAACTTGGATTAGATTAAAAACTTTTGCCAGGCTTGAATGGCAAATGCCAGAGCTAGGATTAATATTCATCTTTACTCTTTTCTACTTACAAAATCAAGTTTCCCATGGACTGCCTGGCTGGCCTTTGATCGCTTGATAGGAAACCTCTGCTGGTGACAAATGTCCATTTCCTTGAGGACATTCTATAATCCAGCCTGTCCAGTTATTTAAGCTGTCCTCAGGCTTGAAAAGAAGTTTTCTTTTCTTTAATCAAATTTTCTGATTCTCTACCAAAGAAGAAGGAAAAGCATGTAGTAAGACAGGACGCTAATTAAGACACAGTTTCCTAAAAAGAGTGTCTGCGTGTATGTGTGTGAGAGGGTGTCTGCGCGTGTGTGCTGTGTAAATCGGGCGTAGAATCAGCATTTTGGCCTTGCATTGGTTTTCTATTTCTGCCAGCACATTTACCACTAACTTAGCAGCTTAAAATAACACACATTTGTTATCTCAGGTTTTCCTGGGGCCAGAAGTCTGGGGCTGGGTTAGTCAGTCCTCGACTCAGGGTTTCAGGTCAGATCAGGTTGAAATCAAAACCACAGCTGTGATCTCGTCTGAGGCGTGGGTCTTCTTCCAAACTGATTCAGGCTGTTGGAAGAATTCAGCTCCTTGGGTTTTGTTGTTGGCTGTCGGCCAAAGGCTGTTTTCAGCTCCTAGAGGCCAACCTCAGAGCCTGGTCCTATGGCTCTTTCACAACATGACAGCTTTCTCTTCAAAACCATCAGGGCAATCTCTTCTCTCAGTCTGCTAAGATGGAGTCTTAAATACAATTTAGCATTATTATGGGAGTGACTATTCCATCACCTTTACCGTATAATGTAACCTAATCTAACCATTTAACTTATATCACATTCACAGTCCCACTCACTCTCAAGCATCAGAGATTGTCCAGGGCACATACACCAAGGGATGGGAATTTGGGGAGCCTCTTACAAGTCTGCCCGCTACAGGTGTTAAGTAGAATTGATCTGAAATTAGGTCAGCTTGATTTGGTTCCATCACTTTTGCAGAGTCCACTATTTGGAACATTGCACAAAAAGAATTTTCAGTGAAATATATATAGAAGGCAGGAGAACATAGTGGACATATGCTCTAAAGTGTTTATCATGTTTTGCACTATTAACTCAAAAAGCGCTTCCACACATCCGTGTCTGACTTCCTCATCTGTAGCTGCCAAAAAAGGCAGTGAAGTGCCGTTTAAGGAGTAGGTGCACAAAAGTTATCACGTAATTTTTTGAGCATTCCAACTGTATTAGTTTCCTAGGGCTGCCGCAACAAAGTGCCATGTGCTGGGTGGCTTAAACAAGGGGAATTTATTTTCTCACAGTTTTGGAGGCTGGAAGTCCAAGAGCACAATGTGGGTAGGGTTGGTTTCTTCTGAGGTCTCTCTCCTTCGCTTGTAGATGGCCATCTTCTTGCTGTGTCCTTCTTGCTGTGTCACTTGGTCTTCCCTCTGTGTGTATCTGTGTCCTAATCTCCTCCTGTTATAAGGACACTCATCCTACTTGATTAGGGCCCACCCCAATGACCTATTTGAACTCAGTTACCTCTTTAAAGACCGTGTCTCCAAATGTGGTCACATCCTGAGGTTTTGTGGGTTAGAGTACCAACAGATGAATTTTGTAAGGAATGCAATTCCACCTATAACACCATCCAAGTATGAGGCACACGGCAAAGGTGTAATGTCTTCATGCTACCACTGAGAAAGTCTAGGGCACAGATAGAAATGGCTCAAGGTCAAATAAATAATAAGGGACCACAGAAGCATTTAAGCACAAGACTACAGATCTTCCTCTCTTGGGTTCTTCCAGATGCCCCAAACTGTGTGGCAGGTTGAAATTTACCTTTGAGATAATAGAAGAAAAGTTGTTTAGTTGGGATTCTGCCTATAAACGCAGTGAAGAAAATCTCAGAAGGCTTTGTTAAATCTGTAGCTCTCTTTGGGATGTGAAATTATCCTTGCTTTCCATGCTGCATGAATGCTATTCAGAGACTTTTTGTTGTACCTCATCCTCTTGTTTTATGATGAATTTGTGCGTGAAAAGACTCATTAAGGACATCATTATTCTACATTTATCAGTAATGAACTGTCTGTGGCACCTATTAGCGGCAAAATGGTCCAAGTCCCTTTCTGGATCTGTCTACATTCTTCTTCATTATTTACTGCTCAACTCTCATCCATTTCAAATGGATTTGGCTGGATGCAATTTTCCCCCCAATTGTTCTTTTATTTGAGAGACAAATATTAATAGAATTCATAATCCTCGAGGAGTCCACTCTGAGTGTTCCAATGTTAAAGTGACTTTTTAATTTTTCATATCGGGGAGGGGCAGCGAGGCTCACCTTGAGAACCTACTATTTAGCAGACCCTTTGCGTTCATTATCATACTTAATTTTCACAAGAACTCGGAGATGGATGTTCTCACCCCAATTTTAACCAAGAGAGACGGGAGGAAGAGGGGTCAGACTGCCTTGTTTTGGTCACCCAACTAGAAGTTACAGCCTCCATACAGGTGAGGTCCCCAGGCTGAAGACCACTATGGAACCCACTGCCCAAGATTCTGTGCAGGAGGAGTTTTCCCTGACTGCCACATTCACGCTGACTCCAGCGCATCCAGACACAGGCTCAAACCTGGAGCTTATTAAAATGTGTGAGCACCTCTGCTGACTGCAAGCCCCACAGCACCTGTTGCTCAGCCTAGTTCATTTCTGCTAGTGTTTTATGATGCAAATGACTCCTTCTGGTAGAGTCTGTCACCTTTTATGCAAGAAAAGAGATTCTTTTAAAATCTTTCTCACTTCTTTAGCTCCTTTGCAGAGTTTTTCTCTGATCTCCCTCCCCAGTGCTCCCCATTCCTTTTGAGGACCTTGGACAGGCATCTTATCAGCGCCCCATCCTGATGCCCGAAGTAACAAGATGTTTACATCCAAACTCTCCTACATGTCTTTCTGTGGCCAGCTGAGAAATATGTTGTTTTACTTTCTGTTATTTGCTTGCAACAGAAAATCACAGTAAGTGATTAACAAACCAACTCTTAGATATGTTGACAAACAATTCTTTATGTGTGTTTGCTCTGCCCAAACTTCTAGTGTGAGAGAATTTTCATGGAGATCTACTGACACTGATGCTATTCTCTGAGGGCCTGACTCTTGCTGTGTCAAATTCAGCTTTAGCCTCTTGAAATGTTCAGCTACGTGAGTCAGCGGATTTCCTTTTTCTGATCATAAGACAGAGAAATCTAATTCAAAGTGACTTAAATAAAGGAGACTTCAAATATCGTGACTACATTTTTCTTAGAATTTTAAAAATTTGGTCGCACCTAATTATTTCTATATACAATAGGATTATAATAAATATTTTTGACTGACCTATTACATGATACTGATGCTTGTTTCTACAAATTGTTGTTCAACGATCTCAGTAAAATCCTGCCGAATGTTTCTATGACCTCCAGTCACTCAAAGGCCTTTGCAGCACAAACTGGAAGCTTCCAACATGGCATGTAGAAGGAAGGTGGGTTCCAGATCCAGACATGCCGAGCAACAACTCTGCTGCGTTCTGACTGTGTGATTTGAGGAATGTGGCAGCTTCTTAGACGTGGGAGGTAAGAAAAACATTTCTAAAGGAAGTGATGTCAATTAATCTAACAAAATATTAAGCTAAGGATTTAAGTATTAGGTGTTAACTAACCTTCTCTGATTCCCCAAACTAGATTAGGTCCTCTGTCTTATATTCTATGGTTTTCTGTTATATTTCTGTTTCTTAACATATATCACAATTTAATTACTTGTAAGTACCTATCTTCCTTATGAAAGTATATTAGAAAAGCAGGTACTTCATAAGTGTTTGAAGGATTGAGGGATGGATGGACAGATGGTAGGTGGATAGATGGGTAGATTGATGAATGAATGGATAGATAGATGGATGGATGGATAGATAGATGGGTGGACTGATGAATGAACATATGGATAGATGAATGATGGATGGACGGATGGATGGATGAATGGTCCACCACAGCAAAGACCTGATGATGGAAGAGAGCATGGGTTATCAAAGCTTTCTCTATTTTCTATATTTTCATGGCTAGGGATTGTTTTAAAATGTACAGTTACAACTATGACAATATATACTCAGGAAAAATCAGGTATTTTAATAAACACAATTGATATATACTTAAAATTCTTTAATTAGTTTATAGAATATAGTCACTATAAATAAAATATTTTGATATATGTTTTAGGCATTTGTATAAAAATATCATACTTATAAAAGAAAACATCATACATGCATTTTATATATTTACTTATTTTATTATTTTTTTTGTGTGAGGAATATTGGCCTGAGCTAACACGTTACCAATCTTCCTCTTTTTTTTTTTGAGGAAGATTGTCACTGAGCTAACATCTATGCCAATCTTCCTCTATTTTATGTGGGATGCTGCCACAGCAAGGCTTGATGAATGGTGTAGGTCTGTGCCCAGGTTCTGAGCCTACGAATGCCAGGCCGCCAAAGCGAAGCGTGCAAACTTAACCACTAAGCCACTGGGCCAGCCCCATACTTACATTTTATTAATCATACTAATAATATTACAAATAGCTATGTGCCCCAAACCCGGGTTAAGTAACAGAACATCTCTAAGCATTCTCTTTTCTCCAGCTTGATCGCATCTTTTTCTATCTTTGCAAAAAGTAATCACTTTCTGAAATTTGTCAGTCATTTCCTTTTCTTTACAATTTCACCAAATATGTAAATATCCCTAAAAAGTATGTTTAGTTTTGCCTGTTTCTGAACTTTGTTGAAGTATAAGTTTCAAAGAGTTAAAAACATAACCTCTTTAGATTTATGCAGTGAGCACATGTCACCGATGTATTGAACTCAGGAGTGAAGGAAGGAGCACCATGAAAGAACCAATTCAAAGGAGGGTAAGAGAGACAAGAGTATAAACTTAATAAACGAAATGTGATCGTTAAATTAGATAAAAACTCTAATGTCCTACAGGTCAAAAACCCATAAACTTTAGGATTATCTTTTCTACTGGACAGAGCTCACTTGCAATTTACCAACCTTCAAAAGTTAATGTTTATGGGGTTGGCCTGGTGGCATAGTGATTAAGTTCGTGTGCTCTGCTTTGGCGGTCCGGGATTCACGGGTTTGGATCCTGGGCGCAGACCTACACACTGCTCATCAGCCCACGCTGTGGTGGCATCCCACATAAAATAGAGGAAGATTGGCACAGATGTTAGCTCAGGGCCAATCTCCCTCGCCAAAAAATAAATAAATGAATAAGTAAATTAATTAACGTTTACTTTCCAGAGCAGGGTCCGTGATAGTAAATAGCAAGTTAAGCAAAAGTTGTGTTAGATGATCCTCAGATAAGCTTGTTAGACAAGGCTCTAGGACCATGTTGAGAGGCCTCTTTTTATCTTATTTTCAAGTTTCAGATATTTTCATTTTAACTTTGCATACATGGAATCGTCATATACATATTCTATTTGTTATATGTAGTCCCGTTATGTTTCTGAGTTAATCCATGTTGAGATAGCTATAGTTCATTCATTTTAACTATACGAAAGCCCACAATTTAGTTGTTTTACATAAATATCTACTTTTAAGTGAATCTATTTCTTCCAGTATTATAGGTTCTTTTCACATATGATACTTAAAAAACAAATTGCTGTATAGTGTTGCAGTGAAGTCTTTTTCAGCTCTTGGTTAACAACTCAGCCTTGGGAACCAGGCTGCCTGGCTATAAATTCCAGCTCTGGCACCTACTAAATCTTTCATGGCCTCTCCTTTCTCCTCCACAGAATAGACTAATAATAGTATCTACCTTATGGTGATATTGTGTGCATAAGATGGTGACACTGAGCTTAGTTCATAGCAAGCATTCCCTAAATATTAGTACTTATTATTATTATTTTGTAGTTCAAATATCTAAACTCCGTAAATACAAATCAATAATATGCTTGTCTTTAAGTGGATGTTCCAGAGGAGGAATTTCTACTGTTCTAACAAATGTGGGAAAAGATTGTATGTCTTGGCTTGGGGTCCATTAGACTTGAAATCACTGGAAAAAGAGATTCAGAGAGGTAGGCACTAACTAACAAATTTGAATTTGAGGACACATAAGAAATTGTGAGATATACGCATATTCAATTCATCCGACGATCCTTGTTCTGATTCCATGCTTTTCAATCTGTACCCTAATTACTATTTAACTTTGGCTGTGATCCGTCCAAGGGCGATGACGGCTGGCCATATGGATTTAAACAACTTGATCCTTGTGATTGTTGCTTCTCATTATAGCCCATTTTCTTGCCTCTCTGCCTGTGTGCATTACATGTGTAAATTTCGTTAATGTGAGCGATCCACAGAAAGGAGAACTTTCACTCAAGGTGCCAACATAAATCATATTTCTAAATCTCCAGGCCTCAGGGCTCAGAGCTCAACTCTGGAACATGGCAGGGTGGGGACTACTGGCACTCCACTCTTCAAAGTGTGTCCTTGGATCTGCAGCACCAGCATCACTTAGGGGCTCATTAGACTTGTAGAATGTCAGGCTTCACTCCAGACCTGCTGAATCAGAATCTGTATTCTGTTAAGATCCCTAGGTGATTCATATGCACATGAGCATGGGAAAGGCACTCCACTAGAACAGAGGAACAGTGTGCCCTGCCCCGAGCAAATCCACATATTCCTCTGGTTGAGCTTCTTTATGGGATATAAAGAGAAAAAAGACATGGAGAGGTGGAAGAAGGGGAAGTTGAGGTAGAAGACTAGAATGTTGAGTTGATCATTCCATTCTTCACGATCTTTGATAGCTCTGAGATGTAATGTTCTCTTCTGTTCACTTTTGGTTTCGGGGGGGGGGTGTGTGTGTGTGTGTGTGTGTGAGCGTGTGAGAGACAGATATTTCCCCTTCCTTCCTCCTTATCTTTTCTAATGATATATAAAAATTAAGTTAAATTAAATTAAATAATAAAAAAGGGCCTGGGTGTGGGCAGCAATGAGACCCCTCCTCTAAGGACTGAATTTCCTCCAGACTCTGCAGAGTCTCCCTGGCTGGAGCCCTCACCTGCTTCTTTGACTTAGCTCTGAGCACTTCGCCGAATGGTAGGACAGTACTTTAAAGGGCAAAATTTCCCCCTTGACTTCAATGAAGGCTTTATGTTGTTGGTATAGCACCAATGGGAAACCTTCACCCCTCTCCTGCAGCTCTCAACTGTCGAGTGCCCAGGCGTGTTCCTGTGTCCTCTTATCTGTCTGTACTCTTTCCTGGGTGATCTCATCTGGATCCATAGTTGTAAAAAACAACAACAAGCTGATGACCTTCCAATTTATATCTTCAGTCTTTTTTTTTTTTTTTTGAGGAAAATTAGCCCTGAGCTAACTGCTACCAATCCTCCTCTTTTTTTTTTTTTTTTCTGAGGAAGACTGGCCCTGAGCTAACATCCATGCCCATCTTTCTCTACTTTATATGTGGGACGCCTGCCACAGCATGGCGTGCCAAGTGGTGCCATGTCAGCACCTGGGGTCCAAACCGGCGAACCCCGGGTGGCCGAAGCGGAACGTGCGCACTTAACTGCTGTGCCACTGGGCCGGCCCGTATATATTCAGTCTTGAAGACTCCCTTGAGTTCAATAATTTTTCCCACAGCTTACCTGACTGTTCTACTTAGATATCTAAAAGAATTTCACATCTAACAACATCAAAACAGGAGCCCTTTTCTTTTGCATCCCCAGATCTGTTCCTCTGCTAATCTTTTCTCTGAGTGTGTAGCACTACCATACCTGTTGGCGTCAGGGGAACACTGAATTCAGTTATTCTTTTTTCTTTTCTTTTCTTTCCTCTTCTTCTTTTTTTTGGTTTTTGCTGAGGAAGATTTGTCCTGAGCTAACATCTATGGCAATCTTTCCTCTATTTTATATGTGGGTTGCCACAACAGTATGGCTCATGAGCGGTGTAGGTCTGTGCCTGGGATCTGGACCTGTGAACCTGGGCCACTGAAGCAGAGTGTGCCAAACTTAACCACTATGCCATAGGGCCAGCCCCTGAATTCATCTATGCTTGGTTACATTTCTCTCTCACTTCTCAGCTGGCCCATTGGCAGATCTTCCTCCAAAATTCATCCTGAATCGATTCCTGTTTCTCCATCTCCCTGTCCCCACCGATACTACCTCTTGCTTGGAGTAATAAAATAGCTTCATTTTGTTCCCCTCTACGATCTGTAGCTACAGAGATACTTTAAAAGTAGCCACCAGATTATATCACCCCTCCTGCTGTTTAAAATCCTTCCATGGTTTCCCTTTGCTTTCAGAATAAATCTGACCTATATACCATGGCCCTCAAAATATAACAAGATCTAGGTCACCCTTTTTCTAAAAACTCCTATCACGTTCCCTTTGTGCTAGCAGTCGCCTCCTTTCCTTTACTCTGAATGCCTAACTCGGTTCACCTCCCAGACCCTGGAGTTGCTGTCCCCTCTCCCTAGCATGCTCTTCACCTGGCTGACTACACACCGGCTTCTTCCAGTCATTCAGATCTCAGCACACATGATGATCTTTTCCAAGAAGGCTTTCCTCTCTGAGCAACTCATGGAAAGCAGTTTCTCTCCCTTGGTCCCTCCTTATCATATTACTCTTTTTTGTTTCCTTCATAGTGCTCAACGTTGTCAGAAATACTTTAATTTTAGCTTGTTTTGCGTCTCCCTCTTTCCACCGGAATATCACTACATGAGGCCGGGCATTTTGTCATCCTTCTATTTTAGTCCACTTTTGAACTTGGTGCAAAGTAGATGCTCATAAAATATTTTTTGAGAATGACTGACTGACTGACTGAATCCTTCCTTTAAGTTTAAGCTTTATTCTTACAGGCGGGAACTTTGTGGCTCTCGGGAGGGTACATTTTCTTCTTCAAAATTTTATTGATGTCAGTGCTCCCTTGTGCCATGGGAATTTATGACTGGCTCATCTGCAAATTGTTTTTACAAGATTCCTGGTGTCAGAAATGAAGACTTTTTGTCCTAATTTCAGAGCCTGCTATATATTCACTGGTGCTCATGGCTATATTATAACAAACAATGGCTTATATGACACACATGGCTCATATTATGAGGCGCAACTGCAAGAGTGAGATGAATCACCAGCTCTCTGATTTTATTGCTATGGATGGTGGTCTTCATCTTTAGACGTGCGGTCTCAGGCATCTAATGTGGCCCGGCCTCTATGCTGCCTTTACTTGGTCTAATTTTCATGATTGGGTTTTATATCCTGGCACTGCTTCCTGGCTCACTCCATTGGCTTGGACTTTGTGGCAAGGATGTCTTATCTTTCAGCTCCTGCTCATGATGAGTGTTTTGGTTCACCCTCTCACACCAGGTACTGTCATCAAAGGACTTAACGATCAGGACCTTTGGTTTTGATCAGCATCTCTACCTCTTATAAGCTGTATGGCTGGGGGTGAGTTACATCTCCATTCTCAGAAACAATTTCATTACCTGTAAGAGGGAATGCTATTGTAATAAAGGCAGTGCTAACCTGCTACCTGTGAAGAGGAGGCGAGATAAACCAGATAGAGGATTTAAAGCAGTGCTGGGTCAGAGGGCACATGCAAGAAGATGGTAACCATTATTACCAGTGCTAATCGTCCGGACTCATCCCCAGGTCACCTTGTCCTCTCGCTTCTCAACAAAAGCAACATCTAACCAGAATTAGAAAATATCACTACTATCAAAAACCGCGATCCCAAACCTAACCTGATACTTGGGACACAGCGTACTCGGCATATCTGTTGGTTGAATGAATACTTGCCTCTGGGAAGTCTCCCTTTAAAGTAACCTAGCTCTGTCTCTTAGGAACAAGAGCCATTAAAATACAATATTGTCACTTTTGAGATCATCAAGGGTATTTTCTTAAAACTAATTTTTCTCTCATTCAAATAGTGTCTGCTTTTTGCTTCATGCAACAAAGTAGAACAACAAAATGTGAATTTGAAAGTAAAGTTCTACAAATGGATGTGGACATCTTCCTATTGTTCAGCCTTGGAGCCACAAAAGTTCTGGGAACTTTAGGAGTAGACAGACGTGAGGTTGCAGCCAGGATGCATCAGGCTAGTTCTGTGAGCTTGAGCCACTTGTGTCAATTTCTCCCCATGTTTCCTCAGCGTTAGTGTAGAAAGCAACCCCTCCCTACCCCTGGAAAGTTGTTAGAATACATATAAATGCAGGTGTTTAGTGGCACATTGGATAAATGACTTCCTGGTCTCTGGGCTTCACCTTCCTTATCTGTAAAGCAGGATGAGAAGAGTGGTACCTGGTAAATGAGTCAGGATGTGCTGCAGTCTCCTCGCAGTGCCTTGCATATGGTAAAGCCTCAGTAAATATGGGTTCTCCTTCTTCCTCTCATCCTTTTTCCTTCCCCACCTCCTCTTCTTTTTTCTTCGTCTTCTGCATTTGGAACATACATTGGTAGAATTTCTATAGCAACTACATCAATAATTACCTTTGGAAGTATTTATATCCAGGCATAGAAGCTAGACTCCACCAAAGAAAGTAAAAGTAATAAGAACTACTATAAATGGATTATATACTATATATCTGGTACATTATATTTTAACCTCTAATCCTGACAATAACTTTATCAGATAAGCATTGCCAGCCCCATTTTTAGAATGAAGATGAAGACACTGATGATGAGAGAGATTAAATCATGCATTAAAGCTTTTAAAGTCAGTAAGTGGCAGAGCTCTAGATTTCTAATGCAAGCTTGTCACACTCAGATAAAGCAATCTACTTTGCAAGCTGTCTTTAAATGTTTTGTGACAAAGTTAATCTCAATGTATTCCCAATAGAGGTTTATTCATTTGATAGGGCATTCTTATCATTACGCTATATCTAGCAGCAAATAGAAAAATAATAAATAAGGTAGGGGAGAGAAGGTCACGTTCTTCAGAAGGGGGATCAATATTTTGCAACTCAGGGTAATTTTGCCTTTTGAGAATCAATACATTTCTCAGCACTCGTTTATTGCCAACCTGTGTCAACATAAAAAATATCTTCCAAAAGTATAGGTAGGCAGCCTGGATGTCAAACTCTTCCCCAGGTGATGAAGTTGGCCCTCCTGAAACTTCTGGACTGAGGGCAGCATAGGCTCCAGGGGCTGGGGCTGGGGCGGACGCATGGGTCACTGGGCTGGGCTGGGCAGAAGCAGGATGAAGCCAGACCGTGAGTGCACGCATGGTCTTATTTATAGCAGAATCCAAAGGTGGAGATTGGTGAGGCTTTATGGGTCATCACACATGAACAGAAGTGGGGCAGGCTGAGGAGAGGGTGTGGAGGTGAAAAGCAGGATTAGACGAGAAAAGAGACTTCACAATTTTCAGAGAACCAAGAGCTAGGATCTCTCACACTGGGTGTCACCTACATTAAGGAGTGCCCGGTGGAGGTGCAGGGTGAGGGTGAGTGTGGATTTCCAGCTCTGCTCTAAAAAACTCCAAGGGTTTGAGAACCAAAGTTGTCTGCCCTCACACGCAGCCTGAGCACAGAGATCAGAAACCACACTTTCTTGTCTACGTTACCTTGGCTTTGCTCTTCTACTATCTTTATTACATTACTTTTCTGGAATTGTCCTGCCCACACAAATGATGGATTGTGCATTTCAGAAACTCCCCAGAAGACCCGTGACTCTTCAATGAAAAGCAGCAACAGGTAGTTTGCACCTGAAAATTCTCTGAATCTTTTACCTCGAAGTCTTCACTGCAATTTCCACCCATCCTGGACTGTAGTATCATTATTCTTAGCCAATCTCTTCAAGTCCCCACATTGAAAGCCTTTCCTTAGGCCAAACATCCAAGTCTCAATAAATTCTGATCTTACCATCCCCACGATGAGACATTGCCAAAACCTTCCAAAGATGGGACTTTGCTTTACCTCGGTCACCAATAAACTCAGCTTTGTCTTGCTGACAGATTATGTTGATGATATTTGGATAGCCAGTTTCTGGCAGGTTTCATGAAGGGTCCCAGTGGGTATAACTGGACATCTGAGTCATACCTCAAACAGGGAAGGTTTGCTCATGTATATTGAGTTTCCATGTCGTACCTGATTAGAAGAAATGTTTCAGCTGATGATAATAAAAAAATTGAAAAACGCTATTGCATTCAAAAGAAAAGTGCCATTTGAATTGTTCTATCTGAGTTTGGTATATTTCTCCTTCATTATCCATATAGTTTTGAGGAAATCTCAGCCTCACAGAGGCCCTGTCCCTTTCTCTATGTAATGGGAGTGTTTAACCAGAAATCCTCTAAGGTATCATCCATCTTTAACAGTCTCTGGTTCTGAAATCTCCTGGCATTGATGTCGTCTGTCAAGATGACCTCTTATGGCATAAACTTCTGTTCCTAAAATGCTAATTTTCCTCACAGCATCTAACAGAATGCTGGGCACAGACCCGTCGCTCAATAACCAGCTGCTGGTAGTTTGTACAATTGAAGCTGGATCCAATTCAATGTCTGGGGTTTTTTTATTTTAACTGTCTGATTCTGTAATGCACCAAGATAATTTTATATCAGAGACAAAGCTGATTCACGGAGGGAGAGGGAACTCACATTTATTGAATTCTTGCCAATGTCAGGCACAGCAGTAAAGGTTTTGTATGCAGGAGAAATCATCATACTCTATTCAAAAAGTTTAAAAACAGAGGCCAAGGCAATTTAAGGAAATTTCCCAAGTTACTAGAACATGCAAGGCAAAGATCGAAACCAAGTGTGTCTGGTGCCCAAGCACATGCTTAGCAAGCCACGGTAGGCATCAGAATCAACTGAGACTTTATCAGATGCACAAATCCTTGAGCCTGCAGGCCAGATATTAGGAATTACAGATTATGATTGGGACCTAAGGATCTGTGTTTTTTGTTTTTTTTGTTTTTTGGAGGAAGATTAGCCCTGAGCTAACATCTGCTGCCAATCCTGCTCTTTTTGCTGAGGAAGACTGGCCCTGAGCTAACATCTGTGCCCATCTTCCTCTGCTTTATATGTGGGATACCTACCACAGCACGGCTTGCCAAGCAATGCCATGTCTGCACCCGGGATGCGAACAGACAAATACGGGCTGCCATAGCGGAGCACGTGAACTTAACCGCTGCACCACCTGGCCGGCCCCAGCATCTGCATTTTAAAAAGAAACTCACATGGTTTCAATTCAGATAATCACTGAGAAATACTTTATTAAAGACTTTTCTACCTGCATCTGAGTAGTGAGATGTTCATAGTTCACTATTATAAAACTTCAAAATAGGGTTAATAGCCTCATTTTACAGAAGAGGGAACTGAGAGCCACAGGCACCTAGAGAAACACAGCTATTTCATGGAAGCATCTCTACTTAAACTCAGGCCCCTCCAGATTCTTAACGTCAAGACACTTTTTTTTAAAGAAACGTTTTTCTTTTTTAAAAACTTTTATCACTTACGCATGCATTCAGCATAAAAGGTAAAGTCATTCTACAAGTGCTGTTATGAAAAAGACCGTCCCTGACCGCCCTCCAACTTCTTTTCTTCTCACCAAGAACAGCCACTTCCAACATTGTTTATCTCCATGCTTATATAACAAAATTAAATGTCTGCTTACTACTTTTACACTTTGAAACTTTATGTAACGTGCTTTCAGTCTGGAGAATGAGGATTTTTCTTTAGTTTACATCTCTTTTCCTTGCATCTACCTCCAGCTCGCTTTCCAGTCTTCCTTCTCCCTGTTATAAACATATCATCATTATTTAAGATTATTATATTTAAAATTTAAATTGTCATGACCATGTAAATCTATTGATGGCTGGGCCATTTAGTAAGCTAGGATGATTTTTATTTTTCCTTGTGTAATATTTTCCTTTCTTTGTTCATTTGACTGTAATTATCTATGCAGTTATCACTAATATATTTCCCATATTTCTGCCAACTATGAAGAGCTTTCAATGTATTTAAATGTATTGGGTATTGCGCAACCCAGAAATTTCCGACCTGTTCTCATCTGTACTGATTTATTTCTGGTTTGGTGGAACAGATGAGCTCTAGAGATTTCCTTTAGCAATTTTCCTTGCCCATTATTTGTATCCTCTGTGTTGCGGATCTCAAGCCTTCTATATCTTGTCTTAGTTCCCTATTTTGATGGGCACGTCCTTCTGTAACTTCCTATGAGAGAGCGCAAAGATGGTAACATATTAAGAACTTGCTTGTCTGAAATTGTCTTTAGTCTAGCTTCCCATGTATCTGATGTTTAAGCTGTGTATAAAATTTAAAGTTCAAATTTTTCCTTTCAGAATTTCAAAGGCATTTTTCATTATCTCTTGGCTGACAATGTTTCTCACTATAAATCTAATGTCATTCTGATTCTTGATCTTTTGAATACAGCCTCTTTTTTATTTTTCTTCCTAGAAGCATTTAGGCATTTCTCTTTTCTTCCTCAATTTTAATTCAAGTGAAATTAGTCAGAAGTTAACTAAATTTTTTTTGGAGGAATGTGTTGTTTTGGTAAGAGGGACAAAATTTAGTCTCTTAGAAGTTTCAAACTCAAGCATAAAGAGGGTATTTCTTCTTTGGTGAAAGATAGCGCTTACAAAAACTCCAGACACAATGCAGATGATCACGAAATGTTTCTTGTAGATGCTAAACAGATTTCCAGCAAAAGCACCAACGCAGATTAAAGGACGAAAGAACATTTTGAACAAATAGTGACTAGAAAACCTAGCTATTAGTATATAAAAATAAATGAACCTCAACCCATATCTCATTTAATCATGATATTTAATTTGAGGTAGATCATAGCACAAACTGTAAAACTAAAATTATAAAATCTCTAGGAGAAAACATATGAAAATACATTCACAATTTTGGGAGATGAGTAAACTTTCTTAGGACACAAAAATACTAACCCTAAAAAAATTATAAGTTAACCTTAAAATAAAAATATTTTGATTAAAAGATGCCATTAAGAAAGTAACAAACTGGGAGGGGGGTTGCAATACGCACATCTGGAAAAAACCTTGTATCTAGACTATATAAAGAACTCATACGACTCAATAACAAAGATACAAACAACCCAATTTTAGTAAATACAGTCAAAAGAGAGAAAAATGGGTAGTAAGCACAGGAAAATGAGCTCAACATCTTTTTTCATAAGGGGATGCAATTTAAAACCAAAGTGAGATACTATTTCACATTTACTAAAATGGCTAAAATTTTTACATGGTTAATACTAAATATTGGTGAGATGCTAAGTAACATGAACTTGCATTATTGGTGGGAATGCAAAATAAAACCACTTTTGGAAAAAAAGTTCAGCAATTTTTTATAATGTTAAATACACACGTACCCTATGATCTAACAAGTCCATTTGTAGACATTTACCCAAGAGTAATGGTTACACATGTCAACAAGAAGCCCCCTGCATATAAATATTCATAGCAACTTTATTATTAATAGCCCCAAACTGGAAAAAAACTAAAATTTCCATTATTAGGCAAATCAATTAAGAAGAAGAAGAAAAAAGATGGTATATTCTTATACCTAGAATATTACTCAGCCATAAAAATGGAATAGTTGATCCAAATAATAACGTGGATAGATATTAAACAAAATTTATATTGAGCAAAAGAAGCTATCCCCCAAAGAATAATCAATGCATTTTTGTATTCACATGAGATAATAGAAATCAGAACAGTATTTGCTAGGGAGTACACATCTGGGGTGATGGAAACAATCTATCACATAGTGGGAGGTAATGATGATTTGGGTATACACATCTGCCAAAACTTAATGAACTTCATAACTAAGATGTGTCCACTTTATTATATGAAAATTGCAACTCAATTAAGATTACTAAGCATAAAAGTTTGTGGGAATGATAAGAGCTTTCACTGAGGCTACTTTAACCAGAAAGCATAGCACTTGGCCAGTGCCTGGCATGGGGGACCAGAGTTTTGGTATAAAAAACATGTCTGATTATAACATGACTTTCCTTTCGTATAAAATTGGAGCTATTGACCTCTTCTTATGATAGTGCTATTAGGATTAAATAATACAACATAGGCGAAAATTTTCTCCTGTGTTTCAAAGGTATTTGAATTATTTAATTTATTTTAGTTCTCTTCTTCACTTCTGTCCTGAATCTCAAGTTCACAATCCTAAGCGAATTAGTTTAGACAATTTAGATAACACATTCAATGTTTCATCCGTTTGTCGGACTGCCTTAAAGCCAGCAGCTCTCTGCCCTGTCCCCAAGGCTCTCCCCTGCATTTTTTAATTCTCTGGTGTCAAAGGCAATTCTCAAGTGAAATAAACCCTCATGTTGCCCTACTTGAACTTCTGGGAGCCATAAGGAGAAGAATAAAGAGCGGAAGAGAGAGCATAAACCAGCATTAAATGCCAGGGGCGTTGGCTCCCTCTCTCCCAGTGGCCACATCTGTGCCAGGGGACTCTGCTCCTCAACACTGCTGACTGACCCAGAGCAGAGCCAACTGTCCCCAGTTGGATTGCTCTGTCTCTTGGGAATGTCACGTGAGAACAGAGAGACACTGGGGATGAATCACGTTAATGACACCAACCTGCCGGGAGAGACCGCCCAGTTCTGTACCAGTGTCTAGAGAGCCCTTCCTGAGTCTCAGATCTAAAACTCATCGTCCGATTCCTTGCACTACCTCCCCCAACATGTGAGTTCGGTGACTTTCGACCTAAAGAACCAGAACTATGATAAATCCAAAAGTCTCCTCTTCATTTCTCAAAATCTTTGTTCCTTCTGGATCTTCTACATTCAAAATCTGTTTACTTCCCATCTTTTCCCACCTACTTCTAACACCCAGAGAAAGGAGTCAGACATACCTTTCAGACCCTCCTGGCGGGATGCAGTCTCTCAGCTGTGCAACTCGCTGGAGGTCCTCCGAATCCGACGATGTTACTCAACGCACCCTCCCCAATCTTCTTGAGGCTATTAAATTGACATGAGAACATGGGAGACTCTGGGGCCAAAACCCTATGAATATTTGAAGAATAGCTCTCTTTTCATGTCCTGTTTGAAGAATATTTTTCTTTTTATGTTCTTTCCTTCCTTCTAATTAGTTTATTTTCTGTGGAGTGCTGGAAAGCAAAGTCATTCTGTTAACATATATTAAAATGTGTCCCTGATGTTTGAAGAATTATTTTCAATAACATCTGTAATTTTCTGTCGTTCTGGGTAGTGTGGTGGAAAAATTCAAATAAGAAAAATTCAAGTTAATGTCTTTTGGAGTTTTTTACAGACTTTTGGTATATGTAAATCTGGATTCAGTAAATATTTATTAGGCTCTTTTGTGTGCAGAGCATTGTGTAATGTTAATATTAGCTCACTGCTACTCCTAGTAATAACAATAATAGTAATGGCTGCTATTATTTAAATGAGTAGTCAGTATACTAATTCTATTATTTTATTTAATCCTTACAGCAATTCCAAAAGGTGGATATTATCATAAAATCCATTTTTTAAGAAGAGAAGCAGCTTTAGACAAAGGAAGTAACTTAAGTTCATACAGTACATGGTAGAAACAGACTTTGAGCCCGGTTTTAATTGACTCCAGTTTTGTTTTTAACTCCTGTGGCAGATGCTGTAGGTGCTCCCCCCACATCTTCTCACCCTGATGGATTTCTAACTCCCAGCCCCTGATTTCTTTTCTCAAAGGCCTGATTTCACTTTGCCCATAATGTGGCTGACTAGGAACACTGGAGAATTCATGCCCACTCCCCCTGCAGTCTCCAACAAAGATGACAAAAGTTTGTGTAGAAATACCCCAGCTCACTAACCCCTCAGGTGGGCTAACTCCTGGGAGCATGTTCTTCATTGTTCTAGAACTCTCTAGCAGTCCACAGTGATAGCAAACCCTTATTGCCTGCTCTGTTTTCCAGGTTCCCTCCTGTAGACCTCTACTTGTGTTTTCTACTTGCACCTGTATCCTTGTTGACAAGTCTGTTTCTGGGTGAACCCAAACTAAAATGACTTCTGCTCTGAACTCTGATGGAGGACCAGGATTTACTGCTAGAAAGACAACTGTGAACCCACTGAGAAAAGTGAGTTCCTCTGTTTTGGAGGATTCTGATGAGAACACAATCCGGAAGCTATCTTCAGTTTTGTACGTAACACAACAGATGACTTATGCACAGGAAAACATAAACTAGAACCAGGAGCTAAAATCCAAACATTGAAGACAAGACAGCAGAAAATGAGAGGCAGGACAGGGATCAGGGATATATTCTGTGGAAAGGAGAGACTTGAAGGGTACTGTGAAGACAAGAAAGAAGACATTACAGAACCAGGAGACCTGAGAACAAGCACAGAACAGAACAGAGACAAGCATCATCAGCATAGCCAGTCATTCATAGATGAGTACATTTAATAGCATACATTCACTCATTAACACTGAAATGCATCAGGTTTGTAAAATAGATATCTTCTGTGTTTGCCACAGAGCTCTGAAAATGTCACGTAAACTGAGTTACAAGCCAACAGTATGGGCCACAGAATTTGAATCGTGAGCTATGATAAATTATCTGATTTTGGTAACCCTATTAGGTAAATATTTATTATTCCTTCCTTCAACGAGGAAAAGCAAACCTCCTAGAAACAGAGGTAGAAGTTACACAACTCGTGTATAAAGCCAATGTCATTGGATGTGACATTGAACCATGTTGAAGAAAACCGTTATTTTGAGCTACATGCCAAGCATGGGGGTGAGCTCTACAGTGTGAATTGTATGCCATTCAATCCTGCAGCAATCGTTACTAGGGTCCTATCATTCCCATTTTGCAGATGAAGAAACTGAGGCCCAGGTGATTAAGTTATTTACAGAGCTGATGAGTAAGGTGTAGGGGAGGAAGACATTTCTTCTCCCCAAATGTGGGTTCGTCTGGCCGGAGAATGAATTAAATTCACATGAGACAGAATAGCAAGAGAAAATTAAACAAAGATTTATGAGGAACCATGGCCCGGGGCCTTTCTTCCCAAAGGAAGAAAGGGCATCGAAGAAGTGGGGTGCACGTAGTGGTTATATACCCCCAAACAGGGTGTTTCCCATGTGATTGAAATGTCCCTCCCACAATAGTCACAAGATTGCCCTGTCAGCACAGCGCTTGATGGACACAGCAGGTAATGGTCTGCTGTCTCGGAGGGTGTAGCCGGAGGCAAGTCGATTGTCTGGAGCTGGGCGGTCACAGGTGAGCGCAGCAATCAGTTCCTAGCCTAAGGAAAGATGCTTAATCCTTAAAGAAATGCCAAAATTGGGAGGTGGAGGGAAGTCAGTTACAGGAGGTTACCAGACTAGCACAATAAAATGCAGATTTAAGTCCTTGCCTTTGGTATTGATAAAGAGTTTTTAGAGAGAAGGTCATCTCCTTTCTTCTTCCTGGTACAGAGAGGGAGGCACCTTTTACAGATAGAAATTTACCTTACAAATGTAAACGTGTCCTAAGGAAGGGCAAGTTCCATTCCTCAGAGCCTCCTTCCCTGTCCCAGTTTATCAAAAGCAATCAGCCTCAAATAATCCTGATGTCAAAGAGACATATTTTGGGGTGGCCAATTCCAGGTCCCCACAAAGGCATGCCCAAGAGTGAGACAAGGAGTGAGAACTCAGAGTCAGTTTAGCTCCTTGGCCCTTTCATTTTCACAGCTCATGTGATTTTGCATGGAACTTTGAAGCAAAACAATTCCCCTTCTTCTCCTAGGATAGAAGTTCCCGTCTCCTTGATCAAGCGCTTTCTCCAGACTTATCCCATCCCAGCAAGCCTGTGTGGACACTTGGTTTGTAGATTCTGCCAAGGAAGGACCTTTAGGGCAGGGCCTCCGACCATCTAGAAGTTGGAGTCCATCTGTCAAAGACCACGGTCTTCTGCTGTCACTTACTTCGACTTCCCTATTGTCTTCCTGAGCACTCTGTTTTGAGATCTTAGGGCTCCAAGTTCTGTCTAATACAGTTGGGCAGTGGGCCAGGAAGAGACTCTGACCCCTCATTGTCTATGGGAGGCTCTGAATTCTGCCAGAGCTCAATAAAGGTAAAACATCTATAATGTGCTCGCTGTGATCACTCAATAAAGAGCTATTGGTAGGCTGAATAAGAGCCCCTCCAAAGATGTCCACAGCCTGATCTCCAGGACCTGTGAGTACATTACCTTACAAAGTGAAAGGGGCTTTGCAGATGTAAATAAGCTAAGGATCTTGAGATGGGGAGATTATCCTGTATTATCCAGGTTGACTTGATGTAATCGTAAGGGTCTTTATAAGGGAGATGCAGGAGGGTCAAAGTCAAGAAAAAAAGGATATGATGATAGAAGCAGAGGTAAACGATGGGCTTTGAAAATGGAGGAAAGGACCATCAGCCAAGAAATGAAAGTGGCTTCTAGAAGCTGGAAAAGTCAAGGAAACAGATTTTCCGTTACAGCCTCCAGAAGGAGTGCAACCCTGCTGACCCATTCTGGACTGGAAGATAATAAGTGGGTGCTGATTCAGTCCACCCAGTTTGTGGTCATTCGCTACAATAGCAACAGGAAACGAATGCACTAGCTCATAATGTCATCTGCACACAGTCTCAAGTCAACGATATGTGTCAGTACTGGGTCCAGAAGCAGAATGCTAAGTGCCAAGAGTCAGGGCTTTAAGGTGAGATGTCCTGAATTTGAATCCTGGCATGGCCATTTACTGGCTCCATGATCTTGGATGTGTTAATTACATTCTATGCATCCTAAATTCCTCATTTGTGGCTTGGGGATCACACCAGCTGTCTCCTAGTGTTATTGTGATTGTATAATATATCAAAAAATCTTAGAGCAGGGCATTTGCATTATGCATTTGCTTTATTCTCATTTCATTTTTTCCCCTTCTGTCATTCAGTAAGAAGTATATTTTTCTGTATTCCTTTATGGAGGCACCAGAATTTTTGCTGAAATTCTCAATGGCATGATCCCTTTGTTGGTTATGACTGAAAAAGCTCTTAGTCTAGCATTTCGTAAAGATAAGAAGGTTAGTTGAGAAAAATCATACCTATATGATGAATTGAATCGTTTGTAAATTTTCTCCTGTAAGTATGATCTGACAAATGTACACAATCACCAGCTTCTCCTTTCTCAGTTCCCGATGCTCTGCGTCTGTATCATCTCCAACCTCACGAGTCCATCTTGGGACTGCTGGTTACTCTATTTCTGGTATCTTAACTGAGGCCGTGGTCATAGAATTCTCCAACTGCCAAGTTGCAGGGGCTCACAGTTCCACCCTCACGGCCTTTGTGCAGTGGTGTTTCTATGTGCTTCGTGAAAATCCACGCATGTGGAACTTGTAGAATTTTCCCATTTCCCGTGTACTGTCCTCCCCCTGTGACTACTCCCGTGGTCTCTGCTCCCTTCTTCTGTGGGAGGAACTTCATTTGCAGCCTCAGTAACAGGAGAGAAAAATGATATCTTTTGGGATAAGCCATATATTCAAGACTGTTCAGTTCTCAGAAGCACTTTTCCTGCTACAGTTTCCTGTCCCCGGTATCACTGCCCCAGAGCTCAGTTGAATTGCTTTCTGTCTGAGGCTCCCCTGATAAGGCCATTCAGGTTCCCTAGATGTGAATCTCAAAATAGGTCACTCTCTCATACCTGCAAGAAGATTCAGCCTCTGGCATTTAGCTTTGATTCATCTGACAAACATGCACTGATACTCCCCAGTGCAGAGGAGCCCTGAGCAAAGGGCTGAGGGCAGGTCAGAGCATTAGCACGGTTACCTCCTTCCAGGATGTTCCTTTCCATCTGCAGGGCCAGGACAGGAGAACAAATGCAGGCCCACATCCCATACGTCTAAATACTTAAAAGTTAGAAAGCAAAGAATAAACTATTTAAATATTTTATATTCTCTACCTATTTCTTGCATATCTTCAGTACCAGGGATTAGAACAAGATGGGCTCTCATTAAGTACCGCAAAATTTTCCCTTATTATGTAATAATTTACTGCATTCATGCCATCTGAAAGGAAAGATGTGATAAAGTAATTAATCTGTCTTTTCTTAACACTTCCTCTGCTGAACTCCTCCTCAGATTCTGAAGCAGCATCCATGTTCAAAGTCAGACATTGGCATAACCCACAACCTTCAAGTCACTTGGATGCAGTCATCTCTTCTTCAAGGTTGGAAGGCATGAGACATGGGGAGCATTTCCCTGGGGCCTGAATAGTGTGAATTCTGAGAGAGGCTGTCTATGGCTAAGAGTTGTGCTGTGTCAGCATGAAGCTCTGCATTGCAAGTAAAAGAGGCATCTTTGTTTCCTTAAACATATTTGTGTGTATGTGTTTGTGTGTGTGTTTGTGCTTTAAGGGATCCTCTAAAGCGTAAAGCATGGAGGTCTGCGCAAAAACCCCTCCTTGCTAAGGTTTGAAGACTACACTTTTCCAGGTTTTTATAATCTAGTTGAACAAAGAAGAATTAGGAATATAGAACCATTATGAAGCAGCACAAGACACGGCACGACTTAGTTAACAAGTAGTGGCAAGGACAATAGCTTTTTCAAAAAAAAAAGTCACAACTAGAAAGACCCACAACTAAAATATACAACTATGTACTGGGGGGATTTGGGGAGAAAAAGCAGAAAAACAAAACAAAACAAAGCAAAAAACCAATAGCTTTTTCAAGAGTGTGGAGTTGCAAGTGTGGTTCGCTCAGGAAAGACCAAATTTTGCCCTTGGAAAAAAATAGCTTGAATTAGGGAAACAGAGCATAAAAATTACAGTGCCTAAGGTTCCAATAAAAACATCACGTCATATTTTCTGTTTTTGTTATCACATGGGATGAGAGTCCATATCAGAATTGTGACATTACTCACCATTATAGAGTTTGTTAATACACAGTCATGAGAGTGCTGCCAGCTGGACATGGGGAAGAGGAAGCTGGTATGAAAACAAGCGACACAGTGGCCCAGGAAGGGGAGAGATGGTGCTGGAGCAAGCCCAAAGAGGCAAGAACAAATCTAACACAGTATTGGGTAAACATTGAGAGGTTAAGAGAGAACAAATCCAAAAATCCGCAGGCAAGCATCCAACACTCAATTCTGAGGTCATAGGAGCCTGAGACAGGGCAGAAACCTTCAGAAATCATCCACAAATAAAGTGGAAAAATATGAGATGGTACAAGATAGTGTGTATGAAAGTGGTTAAACATATCCAGGTCCTTGCATCAAAGAATTTCACTCTTACCTGAAGAGCAGATAGGAGAGACGAGTTTAAAGATAAAAGTTTTCTGTAGCTACTGGGACCTCTCTCCTGAGTTCTACACACGAAGAGTGAGACAAGAATGAGTAAGATACATGGAGATGCAAAGATCTCTTTTAATACTGACAAAGCTGAAATGGAGGAAAGGGACATATATTACTTGGCAAGTGGGCTTCCTGCTATTGATCTTCTTTGTTAGATTGATTCATCCACCTGGCATAGGCAGCGTCAAATACCCCAGTCCTGCCAACTTTGGGACCACTCAGGTAAGGATTATGATGTGGAGAAGCAGAATCAGTCATGTGGTCCCTGTGAGCTCTTTACCACCCAGCAAAAGGAACCAACTTACACGTACTAGTTCTTCTGTGGCTGTCGTAATAATCTTGGTGACTTAAAACCACAGAATCTATTCTCTCATACTTCTGGAGGCCAGAAGCCCCAGATCAGGGTATTAGCAGGGCCACACTCCCTCTGAGGGCTCCAGGGAGAATCCTTTCCTGCCTCTTCCAACTTCTAGTGGCTGCTGACATTCCTTGGCTTGTGGCAGCATCACTCTGCTCTCCGTCTCCATCTTCACATGGGGCTTCACATCACCTTCTTCCTTGTGTCTCTGTCAAATATCTTTCTGCTTTTCTCTTGAAAGACACTGGTGGTTGGATTTAGGGCCCACCTGAAATCCAGGATGATCTCATCGCAAGAGCTTTAAGTTAATTACATCAGTAAAAGCCTTTTTGCTGAATAAGATCACACTCACAGGTTTCTTGGATTAGGATTTGAACATATCTTTTTGGGGATGCATTGTACAACCCACAACAATGCACATACCAATATTTGCTTCCGAACTACCACCAAGGAAGGTACACCCTCTTCCCCTGAAGAATAGGGGAAGGGGGGAGGATGTGAAGGAGGCCATGGTTTAACTACAGGGGTCCATCCACTAGAAAACCAACATCAGAAGTGGGGATAAGTTTCTTCCTAGTGGTACTAATAACAACAGCTTAATGGGCCAGGTACTATCATTGGCCATTTGCAGGTGTTAACTCATTTCATCCTCCCAGCTACCCTATGAAGAAAGGGCTTTTGTTATCTCCCTTGCAGAGATGGGGAAGCTGAAGCACAGGATGTTAAACAACTTGCTCAAGGTCGTGCACAAGCAAATGGTTTAGCTGGGAACAAATATAGGAGGGTTGGCTGCAGAGGTCACTCTTAGCCCATATGTCATTGGTGCACTTGCCACCTATACTAGAATGAGACCCAACATTACAACACAAACTGCACTGGAACAGCTATGATCATCAAAGCATTGAACTAAATGTACAACAGTGGAGAAATGGTTGAGTAAACTATTGTCTTTTCATCTGATAGGATATTCTGCAACAACTTTAAAATAATATTTTTGAAGATATTTAATGATAAAATATTTATGAAACAATGTTAAGAGAAAATATCAGAATATATATAATTCAAAAGTATCAGATCTTATATCTACAAATAAATATATTCATAGAAAAATAAGACAGAAAAAGAATATTAACAAGTAATACTGGTTGTCTCTGGGTTGGAAATTTTGTTTCTTCTATCATGTCTTCTGTGTTTTTCAGATTATGTACAATAAACATATACTGCTTTTATGGTAAGGTAAAACCAAGACTGCTATTAATTTGGGCCCAAAATTTAAGAATTTGAATTGTTTTCAGGAACCAGAAGGTAAAAAGCAAAAACAAAACAGTAGAAAAATCCCCATCCATGGGCCTGTGGAGGAGCAGAAGGAGGAGAAATGTTCGGTTCTGAAGGATCTTTGTTGGAAGGAGAAAGAAAAGGGCTTTTGGGGTGGTCCTGTGTGTGGGGTGACAGAGACGACGGAATATCCCACAAACCACACAGAAGCCTCACAAGCCGCCCAGTAATGAGAGTGTCTGTGTTTTCTGTCTGAAACTTGTAGCAGGCTTCAGAGAGGCCAGGAAGATGGCTCAGCGTTTTGTGGGATGACAGTCCAAGCTTAATTTTGTTCATGAAGTTTTCACGTCTTCCAAGTGAGACGTTGGATTAAGCCAAGTACCGACCTCTGCAGCTCCAGAGCCCCACTGGGAGCATTTACATCAGGCCCCTTGGAAGAGCATGATTCTTCATGCCCAGCCCTGAGGAGGTCACCTCCAGATCATGCAGCAGGCTTCCCTACCTACAAGGCTGAGTCTAGGGCAGTTTCCACTCCAAAGGACATTGCCAACGTGCTCATAAAGGGCAGGACCTCACTCCGGCTTAAGTAAGGAAAAGGAAGCTGTGAAGATGCACAAGGACCAGGACCAGTCCAGTATCTAGAAGGCCAAGAAGGCTTTAGGAGCCAAGGCTGTGCCAAGGACCTGCATGGTTTCATCCACCTTCTTGGGGTGACTCCACATGTCACATCTGCTCCAACTTCCTCTTGCCACCAGCTGGCTTTGTTAGCTTCTCTATTTTGTAGACTACTCATAACTTTGGTTCACATGAGACCCAGCCTGTCCCCTCTAGACTCTCACTCTGCTATAGCTTTGACCAGCTTCTTTTGTTGCAAAAGCTGCTTTGGCTCAGAATTTCTGTTTGAATTGCAGAGAAAAAAAGGGTTTGATTGGCTAAACCTGACTTTTCACTTAAATGCAAGACAAGAGGGCACTGGCTGACCCATGGATTGGCTGCCCTGGTCAATCAGCCATGTCTCTTGGCATTGCTCACTTCTTCTGGTCCTGTGGATGGTCAATTTCCTTTCAAAGGGGCTGCTGGCATAGCAGGCACTATGATCAATGTCTCTTCTATACAGTTTCTGCAGGAAAGAGGACCACTTTCCTTAAGACATAGCATTTATATGGTAGGTGCTTAGAAATAAGTGGATTCTTCGGTCAGCAATCCAAAATGAATCTTTTGACCAAAAGGAAAGGAAAGAGCAACCTGTCATCGATGGAAAGTTTATTTCAAAGTATGAGAAAAGAGATCGGATAAGTCCGGGAAAGAACTCAGTATTCTTTCCTTTAGGTTATAGCAAAAAGAGAAATGGGGAGGTTTTTAACATTGATATAACCCTTTCAAGGACTGAACGTTTATTTTCATGATGTGTAGGAAGCATAGTTTTTACTCTGGTAAGTGATTTTGAAGTGTTGTCTTGAGGGAACCTCTAAAGAAAATTTACCTTGACCTTATGTTAGTTTGGTGTATCTCTCCACTGATTATCAAGTCGTGGCTCCAGAAATTTCAGACAGAGTTGGCCTAATTGGGGACAATGCACATGAAAATGAATTGCACAGCTGGGACCATCAAAACTGTCTGGGCTAATTAACAGGAAGTAGCTTTGAACTTTTGCTCTGTTGGGCTTCTTGGTAGTTACTAAGTGATTGGATCAAGTCCAAAAGCAGCTAGAAGGACCCAAGAGTTTGAGGACATATTTCCCAGGTGTGTGTACTATGACGAGTGGGAGGATGGAGGCTCCAGACACAGAGGACTTTTGGTTTTCTTTTTTTTCAACTTTAGCTCACATAAATGCCTAGGGGATGAGTGGGCCCATTTAGCTCAGTGAAGATCATGTGGATTAGACATTCTTGGCTTCAGCTGAAGTCAGTTAAGAAGGATTTGATAAAAGATTATGCATGATTTGAAGGTGTAAAGGCTTTTGTTTTCATCTCCTCCTCTTTTCAATTTACTGACTCCCTTTTTATTCTAGGCCTGGATTCTAACCCTGGTTATGCCACTTACTGGCTGTCACTCAACTTCTGTAATCTTCATCTTTTATCACCTATAAAATGGGTCCATTCATGCCTACCTTTTCTATTTTTTATTGTATATTTCAAACGACATTGTAAACTTCTCAATATGTTATTTTTCTAGTTGTTCCAGTTATCCACTGTTGTGTAAAAAAAATGCTCCAAAACTCTGTTGTTGAGACACCAATTTATTATGACCCCCATGGTTCTGTGGACCACTGGGCTCAGCTGAACAGTTCTTGTTGGAATTCTCACATGGGGTCCCAAACAGATGGCAGCTGGGCCTGCAGTCTGACATTTGAGTTGACACACCTGGGGGCTGGTCAAGTTTCTCTCCTTCTACGAGGCCTCTCCACACGCCCAGCTTCAGCTTCTTCACAGCATGGAGGTGTCAGAGTAGTCAGACTTCTAACATGGCAGCTGGCTTCTCCCAGAGCTACTGTTTTAAGAGATGCAGGAAGGTGTTGCAAGACTTCTTAAGTCATAGCCTCAGAAGTCCCCAAATATCACTTCTACCATGTACTTTGACTAAGTAAGTCACAAAGGTACACCCAGAACAGAAGGGTGAAAGTTGCATTCTGCCTTCATGTCACATGCAGCAAGCATATATAGAGAGGGAAGGATCTGACAGCACCATCTTTGGAGATGATTGACCACACCTGTTCTGTGGTTCTCCTAATTTCTGCTCCATCTATCCATGCATCCATTCACCCATCCATCTGCCCCCGCCACCCATCTGTTTATTAAACCAGTACTTGAAGCCTATTATGAGCCCATCACTATGCTGGTGAAATAATGCCAAAAAGACAGCTACGACTGCTCCTGAACCTCATAATGATGATAGATTAGTGGGGGAGACAGAGACACTAACAAACAATCAAATAAATATATGATTTGAAACCATGACAGGTATAACTGATCGAAACACTGTAGGACTGGCAGACCTTATTCAGACAGATGAGAAGTCACCAAAGGTCTCTTTGAGAGACAGTCGCTAGGAATGAGTGGAAGCTTCTCAGGAGAGGAGTGAAGGAAGAACCTTCGGTGGAGGGAGAGAAGCATGAAATAAATCAATCTTTGCTCACATGTTACCACATAAGCAAGGATTTTCCCGAGCAATCTTCTTAAACTATAATTTGCATGATGTCTTCTTGGGTTCCTTACCACCGTTGTCTGCATGATTTTTCACTGTGGCCCTTAACACATCTAATACACTATGTACTTTATTTCTGGGGTTATTTATGAGCTCTTCCACCCACTAAAATGTAAGTTCCCAGAAAGTGGAGATATTTTTCTATTTTGTTCCCTGTTGCTTCTAAAACAGTACCTAGTACATAATAGGCAGACAAAATATTTATTGAATGAGTGCATAACTTGTCTTCAGCCTCTCTAATCAAATTTTATTGTATTTCATAGACTACAAGCCACTCTTATGCCAATATTCTACTTGCTGTGCATCGAGGGCACTGGACAGATGTCGAGGAAACCTGGATTCTATTCCCTGTCCTGCTGCTAACTTCCTGCTTGACTCCAGACGAATTACTCAGCAGCCTTCTGTTGATTTTCTATAACAAAAGATGTTGATTTCTGCAGCCTCCTCCTATTCTGTGTTTATAATTCTTTGATTTTCGTACAGTGAAATCATTACAGAGGGACGGAAGACTTCAATCAATTGACCTAACTCACAAAAGAGATGACTGTGGTGTGGGCAGGGGCAGGGAAAAAAGAAGATTCTTGGAGGGAACAGGGCTTATAGAGTGTGTTCTATAGGGGAGCCTATGTTTTCTTCTTTATAAGGAGAGAGAAAGAAGAAAAACTTCCTTTTCCCCTGGGACTTGAGTACTAAGGAGTAACACAAAAGATTCACCAAACACTTTTTGGGATTGACTAGCATGTGGTCTGGCTGGGCTGATGTGGCTCATTTAACTTGGAGGAAAGGATTTTTACTAGAGGTTTGGAGAAAGAAAGAATCAGGACATTTAGCCTGGGAGGTGGGAGAAGCCCTCCAAGCAGCTCACTTCTGTCCCCACCTTTAAGGTAGCTTAACCGGACAGCCATGCAGCCTGGTTAAGGCTTCACAGCACTGAAGCCCTTTACCTCAGCAGGTGTGTTCTGCAGGCAGGCAGGGCGGTAGGACTAAGGCACAAGGAGTGTTTTTTTGCAGGTGTGAAAGTTTCACACCCAGATGGTGAGGAGCATCAGGAACCCTTTCACCATGAGTTGCAAATCACAAGATAGTATGAGCTGTCTCCAGAGAATCAAAAGTGGCTGTTACTTAGACCCAAGCTGATGGCTGGGAAAATATGAACTCTTCTCTTTTGCTTAGGCATAAACGTGCCCATACAGTCTGATGGCCAGGAAAGGACTAAGACACTTGCAAGACCCTCTTTGGGACTGAGGCATTGAAGGCCTTTCTTAACATGTGAATAGGATACCTGGGTTCCTTCAGAAGCAGACCCTGAGACAAAGATTTAAGAGCAAATTGTTTGAAGTTGATCCCAGGAAACATTGATAGAAGAGTAGGGAAGAATTCCAAAGTGGAATTGAAGGGTGTGGTATTAAGCAAGTGGTCACTGGGGAACCTGGAGCTTAATTCTTCTAGCAACTCTAGGTGCCAGAGTAGAATGAGTGCCTCAGAGTCATCCTGGACAAAGGGGAAGGTGCTATGGGTTCATACACCAATTCCCTTCAACCATTTGTTGAATTTTCTCCCAGAGACAAGGTGGCACATAAATTTCTAGCATTACCTGCTTGGACAGAGTAGGTTCTGGAGGCCAGAGAGAGCCTCAGATAAAGGCATGCAGGTAGTAATAGTTGGAAACGTCTGTATTCTTTGTTTTGTTAGAATTTTGCTGTATTACATATTATATTGGCTAGAATTCAAACACTTTTTCATATATAGCTTTTTGGCTTAGGCGTCATTGTAATTAGACTTAAGAAGCACCATAACTATCTTTGCCCACTGGGGTACTGTTAAGTGCTGTGCAGCGTTATGGAAATTCAAATTTCCCTAGCCAGAAGTAATCTTTGTTACTGAGTTGAAGTATACTCGCTTAGCCTGATACTTAAGAACCATCATTATGGGACCAGAACGCCTTAACTCTTCTCTGGATGCTTTCAAAGGGACAGGACATTGCCTTTGAAATCCCTTTGTTCCTCTCCAGGGGGATAGTTGTGAGAGGGAACACTTCCTCTCTCTTTTCACTCTCTTCCTCACTCCTCTTCAAAGGCATTAGTACACCTGGAAAGAGCCAGGGCCTGCCTTCCAGAAGCAGATATGTGTTCCTGAGCAGACTGTCATCTTACAGCCCTGTGGGCCCTACGGGCATGACAGAGCAGCCAAATCCAGCCTCAAAAGTCCAGGGGAGTCACGGGGAAGAAATCTTCACTTTGGCTTCCATTGCAATGTTCAGCAGAGGTCACTGAATGGGAAGCTCTGGAGAATTTGCAAACATTTATAGAACTGATGCTTATGTCCCTTTTGGCCAACTTCCATGCACATTGGCTTTATAGGCCAGAAACTTGGAGAAACGCAGGGATAAACAGATTGATACCTGGAAGCCCATACCATCCCTCTGAGATATCCATCAGCGTGTTTTGTCATCAAACCCGTAACGTAGCTTGTCATTATTAAGCGCAACATGGATTTTAGGTTCCCATAACTTTGCCCTTTCCTGAAATGGCTGTGGGTGCCACCAGGGCCAGTGTGTTAGTTTCCTTGGGCTGCCAAAACAAAGTACTACAAACTGGGTGTTTTCAAACAACAGAAATTTATTCCCTCACAGTTTTGGAGACTACAAGTCTGAATTCAAGGTGGCTATAGGGCCATGTTCCCTCTGAAAGTAGTGGGGGAGGGTCCTTCCTTGCCTCTTGCTGGCTTCTGGTGAATGTCGAGAATTTATGATGATCTTTGGCTTGTAGATGCATCATTCCAATCTCTGCCTCCATTGCCACATGGCATTCTCCCCCGTGTGTCTCTTTGTCTTCACTCTGCCTTCTTATAAGACACCAGTTATTGGATTCAGGGTCCACCCTAATCCAGTAGGACCACATGTTAACTTGATTACATCTGCACAGATCTTATTTCCAAGTAAGGTCACTCACAGGTACCAGGAATTAGGACTTGAATATGTCTTCTTAAGAGAGACAATTCAACCCAGTACAGCCAGTTTAGGGTATTTTGTTATAGGAGCTCAAATGGACTAAGACAGTGTATAAACTTATTTCATTTATTGTCTATCTCTCCCATTGGAACGTGTCATTAGGGATTATATTCTTTTGTTAATGACTATATCTATGGTGTCTAGAACACTGGAACATAGTGATTGCTCGATAAACATATTTTGAATAAATACATCTTTCTATTCTTTTTAGGAAATTAAAGTCCTATTCCATCCTTCAAGATCCTGCCTATATAATTATCTTCTTTTTAAAGATTTTTAAAGTCTCTTCAACTAGAATTAACCACTCCTTCCTCTGGCCTTCCAATACACCTTGCTTTTCTATTTTATCACTTGCCTTCTATGCCCTGGACTCACATGTTTCCTCAGTGAATAATTTGTTCTAACCAGTAGTACAATGCCTTGAACTTTTGATAGATATTTTGCAAAGAATAAATAAATTATCAGTAAAGCCTCGTAAGATGGAAATAATCATCTCTAATGTAATGAAGAAAATGAGTTTCAATAGCATGAAGCGTCTTGTAGAAGGTTTTATAGCTGGTAAATGACACTCAGAATAAAAATCAAGGTCTCTGACTCTAATTCTAGTGCTTTCTTCACTTCAGTACACTCTTTCAACCACATGGCTCATAGTCCCCAATCTAACCATAAGTGAACAAGTTCTCTGCATGAACTATCACACAGATGTCCTTTATTCTATAGGAGAAATATCTGAACTACTTTATGTCTTGGGAACAAAAGGTTATAAATTTTGTATTGCTGAATAAAAACCTTATATTACTTACCAGTTTGGCTTTATGATTTTTCCTAGTAATCTTTTATTGTTATGAGAAGAAATAAAATTACAAGTAGTGGATGTGGTAAAGAAGGGAAGACTAATACTGCCAGATGTCAAATTACCAAGAAATGGAAACAAAACACAGCGAACAACAACGACAACAAAAATAAAAGTAATAAGGAAGGTGAAAGGAAAGACCAACATCAAGAAAATCATAACGGAAAGAATTTTCAAGAGAGGAAATTAAATCTTCTATTTCTCTAATATCTAAGGGCAATTTTGCATTAGCATACCACATAATGGTTGCCTTAAAATATTCTGGTTAATGGGGCAGAGAGGCAGATATAATGCAATTTTTCAAAACAATTTCTTGCAGGTGCACGTGCTTTTCTATCACTAGCTCTTAGTTTGATCTGAACAGAAATCAAGTCTCAAGTTTATGGCTAAAAGTACTATAATTGAACTGCATCTCCAAATCACAATGGAGTGACTTCTACACCTGATCAAGGTGGAATAGTAAGGACACACTTACCCTCTCTTCTAGAACAACCAACAATTTTAAAAAATAACAGCAGTTTTCAAGACACTGGACGTCAGGCAAAGTAATTGCTGGGAGACAGGAAATGAATGAGCTAAGTGCGATGCTCGCCTCAGTTTACTGCAGGGAAGGAGCTTTTCCATTTAGTAATTTATCTTCCCGGTGAGTTCAGCACTGTGTCCTGTATATTTATCCATTTTACAAATATACACTGAACTTCTATAGTGTAGAAGACGTTGCTCTAGATGTTTGGGAAAAAAACATCCACAAGCCAGAAGGGTACTATGGCTGCATATGCTTTTGCATACCATTCTTGCATATGAGAGACCAGGCAGAAGGTCAGGTATGGGCAGAAATGTCATCGGTCTCCACACTCCCAAATGTGCCCTTGGCCGTGGGGGCTGTGTCTACTCAGGGAGACCCTGACTTCTGATTCACGCAAAGGGCTTGCAGTAGCCTCTTACAGACATGGTTTCTATTCTTATTTAGTTTGCGTTCTAGTGGCAGGGACATATAATAAACATATAAAGAGGACAATTATACATGATGTGCTATACAGGGAGTTAAAATAGGGTGCTGAGAAAGAAAGTCACAGAGGCTGCCTTATTGATTTGTTTACCAATTTCTTCATCTCATTACTTTTAACTTTTTTTTTTTAGGTGACGCATATGTTATAAAAGCCAGAGGGACAAAAGAGAACACAGGAAAAGTAATTCTCTGCCATCTCTTCTCTCATGCAAGCTTTCAACTCACCAGTTCTCCTCTCCAGGGACAGCTAAAGTTACCACTTCTATAGATATTCCATGAATACAAAACTGTACATGTGGATGTCGAAAATTTTCTCCACAAATAGTGGGATACAAAACGCATGATTTTGCCTCTAGATTTTCCCACTTAAAAATATATGTTGTAGATCATTCCACAGGAACGTATTGAGCTGTCTCATGCTTTTCAGCAGCTGCTTAATATAACAGTGAAGCGAGGGATCTGGACTTATTTGATTAGTTTTTTATTAATGGAGTTTCCGGTCATATCCCATCTGTTGCTGTTAAAAAAACAAAGCAGCACTGAGTCTTGTTGAATATACGTCATTTCACACACGTGAAAGTTTATCTGTAGAGTAGCTTCCTAAAACTGAAATTGCTGAGTCAAAATTTATTTGGGTTTTAATTTAATAAAGATGGCTATCTATTTTTCCCCGAAGTCGTACCAATATAAACTTCCATCAGCAGTGTGTAAAAACGTTTTTCTGCATTTGCGTATTATCAAACTTTTAAATCTTTGCCTACAAATTAGGTTTTAAAAGTGATATTCTCTGTAGTTTCAAATTAAATGTATTTATTGTGGGACGTTTCATACCGTTAGGAGCTTTTCTATCTTCTTTGCTCAAAACTGCCTGTGCACACCCTTTATTCACTTTTCTATTAGGTCCTTGGTGATCGTTTATTTCTTACTGAGTTTTAGGAGACAATCTCATGTTTATGACATTAGCTACTAAGTCAACAACATACTCTGCAAATATTTTTCCCACTTCACCATTTTCCTCTTGATTTTCATTTGCTTTTCCAGGCAAACTTTTAAATTTAGTTTTTATGCAGTCAAGTTTTTATACTGAGTAAAGTGTGAAGAGAGGACAAAGGAGGATGCCAGGGATCAGTAGTGGAAAATTAGTTGGATAATAGATTGGTGACCAGAGAAGATGCAAGGATTAATTACTGGGTAAGGGATCACAAGTTTGAATGAGCTGATACATCAAGCTGGGGGATGGGAAATAGGATGCTGTCCTACCCAAACTATCAGAGGGGGATTGCTGATGACATGATTAGGGCGTGACCGTGGGAGTGATGGGTGGAGATGCCCAAGGGGAAGAATGGAGAGAACTAGGTGTTGGGAAAAATTCCCCTCTGGACATTGAAGTGACAGGTGTATGGGTGGAAAGGTATAAAAGAATAGTGTCGGGGGACAGTTGAGAGCAACGTAAGTACTTAGTAAATACCCAATTGCAAAGAAAAATTGAAAGAGGCAAGAGGACAGAGTTTTATTTCATTTCATTGTTTTACTCCTATGATGGTGTCGCATGTAGCACTGTGGATCAAGGGCTGGATGGAGAGTCAGAAAATAGATCTGTTGTTTAAGACTCTTCCCTTCTCTGAACCTCAATATTCTCACTTGTAAAATTAGTCTATTGGTGTAAGTGAATAATACAATCACATCTAGCTCTGGTGTTCTGTGAATCTACAGGGCCCTGGGCAGCCTCACCACAGACTGATACATACTGATGTCTTAGCAGACACGTGATGAGGACAGGCCTGAAACCCCAGCACACTCAACAAGCTATCAGATGGGGTAGACCAGTTCTCCTGGTTGGCATGGGGCCATCTTCTAAGCAAGGCTGTCTCCAAGGGAGCTGTTGAAATATTGACAGCCAAGTTGGACTGAGGCCCAGAATTGAACAGAGATCAAAAGCATAGCCTTAAATAAAACCAGCTGGAAACACAGTTATTAAAAAAGAAGGGGGAAAGAAAACCAGATTCTGTAGGCTGGGACCTTATTTTAACATGTAAAACACAAACACTGGAGCCGAGAATCAGACCCTTTGCAGAGCATTTTATAGAAGAGGTTGAGCGAGCATTTTGATTTGTGTAATGAGAACCGGCTGTTTAAACATGTTTAGTCTCATTAACCGTGAGTAGGAAGAGATGTCTTCTCTCTTGTGCTTGACAGGACTGTGGCAAAATTTTTAGCAAAAAGAACTTGAAAGTGAAAGTGATAAAGCTGCTTCCACATTTAATTTTCATAAGAAACCTTCAGTGATGAGGAAATAAAGCTCAGAGAGGTTGAGTGTACTCAGCCTCTGAGTAACTGAGTAACTCAGGCTCAGAACACTTGAATAACTTGGCCAAGTAACCGGCCAAGCTGAAACTCTTAAAACTGCAAATCTGGCAGCAAGCGTGAGAAGTACAGTTTGGAGTCATGTTGGTAGAGCGTCTGGAAGAGGATAGACTCCTAGGGCACGGCCACAGATTTAGAGAGGAGAGTCTTTCAGCCCCAGCACTAGTGACATTGGGACCAGATCACTCCTTGTTGTGGGAGACTGTCCGCTGCATTGTAGGATGTTGAGCAGCATCCCTGGCTAGTCAGTAGCATTTTCCCTCCCAGTGGTGACAACCAAAAATGTCTCTAGACATTGTCAAATGTCCTTGGGCAAGGGAACAAAATCACCTCCAGTTGGAAACTGCTGAGCTGGAGACTGAGGGAAACAGCTGAGTTGGAAACAGCTCTCACACATAGTGTCAAAGCTAAAACGTACTGGAACCAGAGAACGTGGTGGAGACTTGATTGCATTACGAAGGGAGAAGTTAGGCCGCAGGAATAGAGTGCTAATGGACAAGAATCCGTTGCCTCAACTTGGTAGCTTCACTTTGGAAATTGGCTAAGAATCGACTCAGATATTTGTGTTCCTGTACACTATGATGGGTCTGTCCGTCCGCCCGTGTCTTTCAAGGGATGCAGACTGGTCAAGTCATTTAACCCTCTAATTCTGCACTTCTTCATATGTAAAATTGCAACAGTAACGTGTAGCTTTCACAGTTGTTGAGAGGTTTAAAAAGTAGACGATGTGTATAAACACGTTGGCATCTAATAGCTTTTCAATGAACTTAGGAGATGTGTGTGTGTCTGTGGGTGGGTCTGCTTATTTAGTTATAGAATAAGCTATTTAAGAATAGGAATAATGCCTTAAGTCATCTTTGTAACTCATTTTCCTCACCCAGTGCCTTGCGTATATGGATATGTAATAAATATTTAAAAAATAAAGGAGTACTTTTTTCTACTAGCCTTAGGATAATTGGTTTTCTAATTGATATTTAATATTAAAAAAATCTGCTGGTTAAAATACAAAATTCCAGTATTATACAAACTTAAAAAAACCCCAGATTTTCACAATTTTTTTTTATTTTTGAGAGTCTACCTAATGTATTGCTCTCTCATCAGACTGGGCCATATTTTGTGAGAACATGAGGGTAACCGTGATGATGCATAAAGTGTGTAGCTGGTGTGTGCACTGGGGTTCTGTGGTGGACAGAAGCAGAGACTTCCCACTAAAGTCCCTGGGAGATGCAAAAGCCAGAGGATGCTAAGACCCTGATGGCGAGCTGATGTTCAAATCACTGTGGGACGGGGTGAGGCGTGGGGTTGCCAAGAGCAGCACCATAGCTGTCAGGGTCCGGAGGGGAAGGTGGCATGTTGAAATTAGGATAATTCAAGCAGGTTGACTTATAAGGACATGAATTTAAGGTGGAAACATGGTATAGAGAAGCACAAAGGATAGCAGAGTGGATGGAAGATACCTGCAGAGTCACCAGGTCAGAGAATGAGCCTAGAAGAGGAGGTATTTGAGTAAGTACTGAAATGGAGTTGGGGTGATTTGGGGCTAATATTTGTAATTTGTCTTATGCACCAAGCAGGAGTTCAGTGCTGGCTTTACAAAATGTAAAATGTCCGAGGTGGACAATAACCTGTCCCATTTTATTTTGACTGAGTTCTGTTCTTTAATTTATAAGAATAAATGCTCCTGTAGTGGTATAACTCTAAGTATTGGTTGGTTGGGGTTGTATTTGTGGACAGATTCTGAAAATCCTCAAATAACCCTGGGCCATGTGCTTGTGTGTGTGTATTGAACATTTGCAGAAAGACTTAGCTTATTGATTTAAAAGTAATTGTAAGCAAATTATCCACAGATGCAATTTGCACAGTTACTCTTTAATTGAGCCATTGCTAAGCTTTTGTGGTGTATTTATATAGACCAATGGGACACTTTGCCCTCTTCTCTGCAAAGCCTGCCCCTCTGCTGTGGCAGGAATGTCTCTGAATCTAGATGACAGCTCTGTGGCAGTGCTGCCATTACTCTGTTCTATGTCCGTGTCAGACACCACTAATCAATCATAGCATGCCCAGGGCTCTCAAATCCAGGGCTTGGCATGGAAGATGAAAGTAATGTGTAATTTCTGCCTTAAATTATCCTCAAACATGATAGTGTTAATTTGTCCTACTCTCTTTAACTGGGAGTAAATGAGCAGATGGTCCATATTTGAGAAGGTAAATGATTTTTAAAAACCTCATTTATGTATTAAAAAACACTTAATGAACACCTACTATGTGTCAGGCTCTGTAACTGAGGTGAGAGGCGTTGAAATGCATAAACTGTGGTTACTGTGAAAACACTCACAGCCCAGTGACAGATACTCAATAAAAAAGCCAATAATGTCCTTGAGTTTAATGCTACTTTAATAAAGCTTTGTCCAAGAGAGAAGAGTCCATTCTATCTGGAAACTACAGATGCCAAATATGCTGTTTTCACCTCCAAGAATACTGTTAACATGATCTCTGAGTGGGCCCCGTGTTTGTTCAGGAAGTATCTTACTCCATTTGAGCTTTATCCTTGGACTTTGGAAGGTCGAGTATTGCTTAATAACCTATGAAGAAGCCAAAAGACATTCCACTTGACCCAAGAGATGACTTTTCTCTTATTCTGAAATCATAAGTGCAGACAATCTGGAAAAACCTCAAAAAGATTGTTTCTTTTTATTTATTTACATGGTCATCATCATCATCATTAATGCCGCATTTAATATTTATCGAATGCCAAGCAACCTTGGACTAAGAACAGAGTAGAATAAAGGAGAAAGCTGGTGGTTTGACATATAAGATGAGTCTCCAAAATGGAAACCGGGTGGTTCTTTGTGATGAATAAACTCATGTGCAAGAGTGAGAATTGGATTCAGGACCGGAAAAGACCATATGGATAGTCTTAGCTTCTCTGTGGACGATTTTGCTTCAGTTGGAATCCTTTCTGGGGATGATTGCATTTTTTCATAAAGTACCAGTGCATTTTCAGCCAATCTCTGTCTAACAAAATGGCCATTATATACTTGCACTTGTCCAGGAACTGGGGCTAGTTTTACACAAGATAAAGTAAATATCCCTTTCTCAGAGGGAAAGATAACGATATCATAAGCAGACAAAAGCAGGAAGACAGAAAATAAAACAGTGGCTTGGAGTGTGATTTCGTTACTTAAGTTTTAAGTTTCTAAAGATTTGGAAAGAAAAGGAAGAAAAAAGAAGAGAAGCAAATACAAAGGAAGCCCAGTTCTTACTCACCAAACTGGTAACCAATAGCTGGTATGTCTCCATTGAAGATGTTTTATCTCAGGGATTGAGGCAAAATAGAAGGAAATAGCGAAAAATTGCGTGAGAAATTTCAAAAGACTTAAAACAAAATTCAGATTAATTTGCCTTCACACTATGCATGTCCTCTCCACCAAACGCCGAGTGGGGTTGCGCTACATGTAGTAGACATCATTGGTTGCCCCGGCAGCATCAATCTTCCCATTTCTTTATTTGAAACACCTTGATTTCCACTTGGGGATCCACGTAGCTTTGGAGAGGCTGACTTGCCATCTGCCTGCAGGAGTCAGGCATTGTGTTTGGCTGACGTTTGATTCAGGAATGGAGACGTAACCTAACCTAGTGCAAATAACGTTAGTGTTGGAACTCCTGCTTAGGCTTCTGGGACCCAGGGGCCCCCTCTGCCTCTGAAGGTTGTAGACTGTAGACATGAGGCCTGAAATTGCCATAGCCAGTTTTGGTAGGAAGCCAACCTGAGGATGAAATCACAGTAGAAGGCAGAGTTCAGAGTTTCTAAGAGAAAGGAAGCTGGAATCTTGATAACACTGTAAACCTCTGATTCAACCTGTGCCTAAAACCTTCCCAATCTTTACAGTTCTAAGTAGCACAAGTTAAAAATTATTTCTATTTCGTAGTCAATTTAGATGCAGTCTTTGTTAGTAATAACTAAAGTGATCCCAACCAATACATGTTTAGAAAAGGCCACTGCATTCATGCAGTCTTCTCCATGTGCCCGACCTTGTGCTAATCATAGGAAGTTACAGGGAATTATAAATTCTCTCAAGCCGTTTTCCCCTCTTTCCTTCAAAGAATTGAAAAATTCCTGCTCACGCTTTACGGCTCAATTCAACTTCCCCTTCCTATGTGAATTAGCCTAACCTTGTTCCTGACTTAATAAAGTGAACTATTTCCTCTTTGTATTCATATCATTATAATTATAATTCACACGAAGCACTCACCACATTGTCTTCTGGTTGGTTGCTTATGTGATTGTCTTCTCACAATATTTTAAGTCTCTAAATTGCCAGTGCCTGGAATGGAACCTTGCCCATCGTATGTGCCCAGTAAATATTTGCATATATTTCATTCATTCTTCCATCCATTCCAGACTGTCAGGCATTGTACCAGAAGCTTGGGATTCAAAGATGAATGTCCTCATCTTGGCTTTTAAAGAGCCTACAGTCTAAGGACATAAATTGGTTTTTTGATAGCACATTTCTAGTAGTTCATATATTATTCTGCATATAATAGTAATTAAAACACAACTATAATATATAACTTTATTTGTTTATAAATTATGTAGATTTACTACTGTGCCAATATATTATTCTCATTACAAAATTTAAAGTAAACATTAGATGAGCTAAAACAAGGCATAAATCAAAGACCTACTAATTTATTGCTGCATCCCAATGGATTGCCTTGTGTATGCCCTGGATCCCCACCCCCACTCTGAAGACCACAGACCCAATGGCTTGGAGATCAATGAGAGCAAGACAAGTTGGGAGTTCCAATGTGAGGCTTGTCCAGTATGGAAGGGAAGAAGTGGAAGGCAAACTCTCAGATCTGAGCCTGAGGCTCCTGGGATGGTGGGAAAAGCTGGCAGTGAGGTGTTCAGATGGCTTCACTTCTCAATCTTCATGCTCTGAGACTTCAAACGGGACAAGGCTTGAGTCCCCTCCAGAAAAACATCATGCTTCCCCTCCTCCCAGAACAGCCCACAGAAAGCAGGCTTCCTATGGGGACTAAAGGAGAATGTCCTCCAGTGAGAATTAATCCTGTTGTTTCTACAGCGTTCTGCTTGCACAGTTCTTGGCAATGCAGATTGCAAAATGTGTCTGGAATTCTACACTGCCCAAACAAGGGTCTTTTCTAACTTAGCCATTAGCTCTGTGTCCATCACCCACTTTCAACACAAAGAGCTTGACTTTAACCTTGACGCCAAGAGATCTTTATTAGCTCCCTGACTCCCAATGTCTCCAATCAGGCGGAACTAAGGGGGTTCAGTTTTCATTTGCCATATGCCCGCTGGATATTTTTCAAAGGGCAGAACAAGTGGACTAGAATGCACTATCTCATGTATTTCTCTCTCCTCACAAAAATCCCATGAGGTATGTATTATTCCACTTTACAAATAAGAAAACAGAGGCCATGAAAATTTGATAACTCCCCTATAGTCAATTAATATCCTAAAGAACCAGGATTCAGATCAGAATTCTCTGGCTTTGGTTACTCTGATTCTTCCAACTACACTGCACAGCTCTATCTCATTAATGATGATGGAATTAAGTGCTATAAAAGCATTAGATTCTATTTTAGTTATAAGCAGGTAGCAGGTACATAGAAATCATGCAGCTTCAGAGTTTCAAGGGACTGGAGAAATAGCATATTCTTCTTTCTGTAGTAGCATATTATTCTTTTTGCTTGTTCTATGAATATTTATTTCACCTGCCAGGTGAACTGACTTACCTAGCGGAGTTGGGATTACAATCAGAGTCCTTCCTTCATGCCCAAATTTCCTTTTACCATCGTCTATGCCTTATCTGCCTCTTTATGAAGAAGGAAGACAAGGCTTTACAATTGTAACATATGTTATCTTTTTATAGCATCTCAGAATTTAACTGGTACTTCCATACGCATTATTCCTGTTAAATCTCATCACTACCCTTCACCAATACCCCAACTATTATTCTTCTCCTCGGTTTGCAAATAAGGAAACAGATTTAGAGACGACAGACACATTCAGTATATGCCGGGGGAGCCAGGACTCTAAAACCACAGGATTCTGTTGTCCCTGCCTAAGTATACCTAGCAGTTGTGTTCAGCTTTCAATTTTATGTAGAATTATATAATATATATGAAGATATATATATAATATATAATAAAATATATATAAATATATAAAATACGTAAAATATATAATATATATAAAAATATATATTATATAATTATATATTATTTCAGTTTTATAAGTTAGTATCATCAGCTTAGGCATGAGGAAGGCAGGGACACAAAGAGTCAAACTGACTTGCCCCAGATCATATTGAGAGTCACTGTTGAGTCTGCATTTTTATTTAATCCTCCTGATTAAATAAAAATAAAATAAAAGGGGCCCAAATTATCCATTAATGTTTTATTTAATTTTCACATTTATACAACCATTTAACAGGTAAGAAACAGCAACATAATAAAAATTATAAAAGTGTAACAAATAAAGATGAAAACATGAGAGAATCAGAAGAGTCTTAGCCTAACTCATGGGGGTGATCTGAGACATCTTTCTTATAAAACTGATGTTAATAGTGACAATAGACACAGTGTGATGCCTAAACATGGTTTATATATTGTGTCCGTATATGCTCACAAAATCCTATTAGGTAAATTGATATTACGATTATCACTGTTTTAATTTCATGGAAAGAACAAGCAGATTCCATAGGATCTGTTTGACTTAAGAATCTGGACCAGCTGAGTATGGCCCTATACTATATGATACAGTACTATAAGAACCATAGTGCTTCTTGCATTGTTTCTCCCTTTGGTGGTGGGTTAGCTCATCTTGAGAAGAAAGCATGTTACAGAGCTATTCCTACCTTCATCTTCTTTAAAAGATTTCTTTGGTAGTTCAAGACTCAAAGGGCAATAGATTTAAATAGATTTAAAAGGGCATTGACAGGGAAGCATGACTGGTCCCTTGTCAAAGAACCAGTAAAATAATGACAACGTCCTTTCTGTTATTTTTTTCCCCAATCAAAATGGAAATGGAAATAGTTTTTACTGAGTGCCAAGGCCAGGTACAGCCCTAGAAGTTTAACACAGAGCACTTAATTTGCCCTACAATTGTGCTGTAAACGGAAACCTAGAGAGTAACAGTGCCACAGGAGAAAAATAAGGAAGAAGCAGAGAAACATCCCGGGTTTCAGCGGGATCTGTCCAACCTCAAAAGCTGTGCATGTCCTTCTGCACCGCACTGCCAAGCCCCACTTTAATACAGAGTCAATGCCATTTCAATTAGTTTCAGCAAACAGTGAGCACCCATTACACCTGGTAGCAGTGCTGTGGAGACACACAGTTGAGGAAGGACCAGGCTGAGCCAGTCTTCAAAGAAATTGTGGTCAATAGGAGGATTACATGTTTCAAGGTCAAGTACACTTAGTATTATAAGAGCCATCTTGACAAAGTCTGCTATGTGAGAATGAGTGAGGAAATATCACATAAATTGGGCAGAGGGCACAGCATGTAGTGAGTTAGGAAAGGCTTTGTAGAGCCTTTGGGCATCCATTGAATTAAATCCAGAAGGGGAAATAGGATAGAAGTGAAAAACAGCCTTTACAAACACAAAGATAAGGGAAAGGAAGGGGGTGTATTTAGGACCCTGTAAGGACTAATACAAGCAGTAATAGTCACCGTGGCAAGTACAACCATTTACTCAACAACTCTGGGTTGGGTTGGTTTGAATCAGAGTATCTTTGGTCTTTATTACTTCTCCCCATTTAAGCTCACTCTGTGGGCTGTTGGTGTATCTAGGAACCCCAATGCATGGCACCTCTCTTCCCTGTCTGAGCTTTGAGCAATCTGAGAAATGAGAATGAGAGTAAACACACGGAGACCAAAATACAGGCTTTATGTTGCAGAAAGGCCAATTGTAGGACTTAGCTGAAAGTGAGAGCCAAATGCACCAGACAAGTGAACTCCCAAATTAAACAGACTTCCCCAACTGTCTGAGGTATGCTGGCCCAGGATGGGTAGCAGTGGGGTGAGCAGGTGCTGTCCAGGCAAAACTCACTGCCCGGAGGGGCCGAGGGCCTGTCCTCTGCAGAGCACACTCCCAAGAGGAAAATGAGAGGAGATAACCTGAGCACACCTGGTTTATTCTTGCAAATGTACCATTGAGAAAAGTCACTACACCTCCTCTGAGAAAGGTGGAGAAAGATGCCAGCAGTTTGAAATTCATTGATTCTCTTCACATGTAAGGAGGGGATGGTTTCGCCTTACATGGACCTGTGAGTTCCTGCTCCTGGGTAACGTCTCAGCCATTCCCAAACATACTGGGGTTCTGTTAAGTCAAAGCACAGACTTTTAAAATGATTTAAATGTCCAGATAAGTGCAATCATCAAGACTTAAGGCTTAATCAAATTTATAATTCCTCTCTTGCCCCGAATCAGGCCAACTTGAGACTTGGATGCCTGGGGTGGCACATGGGCAGTAGGTGTTCTCTCTATTCCCCATCTTTCTCTTCCACTTCCCCCTGCTCTCTGTAGTCTAGATTCCTGATTCCTCCATGGTCGAGCACAGGAAGAGAGGGCATGGGGAGGAAGGGCCTAATGTAACATGGCCAACATGGTGGACAGATCCATGATCAGGTGTTGGTTCCTGCTATACATGACAGAGACACTCCCTGTTTCTCTCTTGAGTGCCTTTTGAGGGCACATTTCAGAGGCCTTCCTGCCAGAGGCCTCTGTGCACAGCTCCCTTAATACAGGTGATGCCACACTTCTAGTTGGTCACTTCCAACTTCTCCTCCTGCCCCCTGAGCTTCCAACAATCCACCTTACATAGACTACAGGCTGACTTGCAACTTTGAGGTCACATCTGGTCCCCTGGAAAACACTACTTGCTCCATGGGTGAGACTTTGTCTCCTTCCTATGCCAGGATATCTGAGATGGATATAGCCCTGGCCACAACTCTCCCAACTGTAGTCTTTCCTAGGTAAAGGTCACGTGTTTCCCAAATCTCAAAGCACACAAGCAACCTGAGTGTTTCTTTACAGTCCCTTTCACTTGGTTTGAGGTACAGAGCACATATTTCCCTCTTGCTCATAGGTTTTTGGGGGTGGCACAAACCCATAGACAATCCCTTAAAAGGAAACCTTTTTCACCTGCTCTTCTACTCAAATCCTTTATTCCTTTAAGGTAGATGATGGACAATCTCAGTTGCTACAATTTTGTAGCAAATAAGGCCTAACCCTTATTTTGGATCGGGCTGATTGGCCCCTATTATTACGGTCTTGGGGAATTCTGCTGATGAGGAGACAGAAAGGGTCCCATTTATCAGCCTCTTGTGCCAACATTTATTCAAGGCTTACTTACTGTGCTAATCTCTAGTTATTTCATTTAATCCCCAGAACAGCCTATTATGCAGGCATTGTTTTTCTGATGAGGAGATTTCCACACAGTAATTCAAGCTCATGTACTTATAAGCATTGGAGCCAGACATTAATTCAAGCAGTCTGATGATTCCCAAATGGTTAATCACTGCGCTGATCTTCTTCCCCCACAACAGCAGCAGAGTTAGGAATCATGCCAGAGTTAACTTCTTCGAAGGAAACCATGCTCACATCCCACCAATGCTGAGTGCGGTGGGTGATTCAGACAGAGCAATTAGGAGTCAGGGCAAAGAAGTAAAGAGAAAATGGGTAAACAGCCTTAGAAACCAATGAATGGGTCAGAGTGTAGAGAGTGGATATAGATTTGAACTTCAATAGGCCTGGGCTGACCCTGACGTTTTTCTTACTAGAAAGACCTGAAGCAAATTATTTCACCAACCTGAGCCTTGGTTTCAATTCCACAAAGTAAGGATGAGAATATATATCACAAGACTGATCTGAGAAATAAATGAGATGTAAGTGCTCACAAAATAGTGTGAAATGTTAGATAATCAAGGGTTGTGATGATGATGATGATGATGATAGCTGATGACAATAGCTAACATTTATTAAGCAATTATTACATGCCAGGTAATGGTCTAAGCACTTTACATATGTTTACTTTTTTAATCTTTACAACACGATGAGACAGTACTATTCCTATCTCCTTTTAGAGGAGAATAAACCCGGGCATGGATGAGTGATTTGCCTAATGTTAACACAGCTAGTGAGTGGCAAGCTGGAACATGAGCACAGGCAGCCTATGAACGGAGCCCAGGTGTAACCAGTACTGCCATAGCAATATTTAGAACATCTGAGGGAAGTCTGTAATTCTTTTTTATTTTTATTTTTTTGAGGAAGATTAGCCCTGAGCTAATTACTGCCGGTCCTCCTCTTTATTGCTGAGGAAGCCTGGCCCTGAGCTAAGATCTGTGCCCATCTTCCTCTACTTTTTATATGCGGGACGCCTCCCACGGCATGGCGTGCCAAACGGTGCCATGTCCGCCTCCGGGATCCGAACCGGCGAACCCCAGTCCGCTGAGAAGCGGAAGGTGCGAACTTAACGGCTGTGCCACCGGGCCGACCCCTGTAATTCTTTTCAGCCACAATAAATGGTAATATAATCATTATAATTATTTTTACACAATTGTTTAGGCAGTAGAAAGCCAATTAAAGTACACTGTTTTTGAAGTATAGCAATATTATCAGAGAATATTTGAAAAATAAATATTTGTTAAATGAATTAATAATTGAAAGAATGCCATACCAGTTAATGTCTCTTATCTGATTAGTTGTATAGACTATTTGATGATTATTTGGTGGACACCCAGAATTTATCTAACATTTTTACCTTTGGTGCTAAAGAGGAAAAAAACCCAGAAACATTCTGTGATTTCGCCAATATTCAAAGTTTGTTCTTAATCACTACACTTAGAGTCTGTTTATCTGAAGAATGCCTTGGTTTAGGGTGCACACAGCATAAATGCTTCAGGAAGCAGAAATAGATTTCACTTTATTACGCTTTTTACCATCAGAACCTGATCTGTTTGCAATGATTTAATCAGTAACAGTGAATTGTTTGCAGAGAACCTCTTACATAAATCAAAAACTTCTAATACGCATTTGCTTGTGACTTTTCTGGTGCCCTTTGTCCAGATTGGTTAGCCATCTGTAACTCCTTTTGTCTGCATGTGTGTGTAGATTATATATAGCAATAAACCCTGAACCATCACAACATTAGAACAGATTCCTTTTTTTGTCTGATGAACAGTAATATTTTAGTTGATTCATTCATGTATACTCTGCTGTTTGGAAAATGCATTTTCTTTTAAACGTGGAGGTCTCAATTTTTTTCAGATAACAGTTTATTTAAGAGCTCAGTATCCTTACTTATTTATTTTTTTCTTTTCTTCCATTTTGTTGTTCCTTCCCTCCTTCTGGCCTGTTTTACTTAGGTCTCTCTGGTCTCAGCATATAGCAATTCAGATTAATTTAAGTATAAAAAAGAAAGAAAGGTTATGTTGGATGGATTTGGAGCAGCTCCTTGCATGGAAAGAAAAAGAAAAAGCTGAACTATAAGCCTGTTCTGCCTTCCATCAACAGTTTGCTCATCATTTTTCCAATCTCTGTCTGCCATCCAATCCCAAAGCAATTTCTTTTCTTTTTTTTTTTCCTTTGAGGAAGATTAGCTCTGAGCTAACATCTGCCACCAATCCTCCTCTTTTTGCTGAGAAGGCTGGCCCTGAGCTAACATCCATGCCCATCTTCCTCTACTTTATATGTGGGATGCCTACCACAGCATGGCATGCCAAGCGGTGCCATGTCCGCACCCGGATCTGAACCCTGGGTCGCTGAAGTGGAATGTGTGCACTTAACCACTGTGCCACCGGGCCAGCCCCCAAAGCCATCTCTAAGCACCAATATTGAATCATTATGTTTTACACCTTAAACTTATACAATGTTATATGTCAATTATATCTCAATGAAACTGGAAAAAAAAGTTAGCCGTTGTTGTATAAGGAATCACTCCAAATCTCAGCAGCTCAAAACAGTATTTGTTAGCTCCCATTTACAGTTTGGCTGGGGAGCTTGCCTGATCCGGACCTGGCTCTGCTGTTGTCAGGGAGACAGAGGTATTGTCCATGCATCCGAGGTCAGCTGCTAGTTGGCTAGGGGCTGGCTTTCTGGATCTTCTGAAGCCTTGCCTGGAAGAAACGAGCACACTGCCCCGCATAGTCTCTCATCCACAGGGGGATTACTGGGGCTTGATCAAGTGAAGGTGTCAGGGGTCCAAGAAAGTAAGCAGAAGGGTGGGCGGCCTCTTAGAGCCTAGGCTCAGACCTGGCATGACACCACCTATACCACATCTATTGGTCAAAGCACCAAAGTCAGCCTAGGTTCAAGGTGGGGAGTGGAGAAATAGATGTTTCTTATAGCAAAATCATATTACAGAGGAGCATAATTGTGGCTGTTTTTGCAAACAATCTACACAGACAGGAACCATAGCCCCCAAAGTATCTAGATAACAGGAGAACAAATGGACACATTATTTATGGTGTCACACTGGGATGAATCAACTCTGCTCATTTCTATCTTTCTGTCATTCCACTCAAGACTCCACACTCACCATTCCTGGATTGGCATCTTGATTGACAGCATCATCAAAATTCACGTAAATTAAGAAAGGAGATCCCTAAAGAAAAAACTGAGGTCCTATTGCAACAAGAATGGGAAAAGGATGCAGAGCAGATAAAAAGCAATGTTTTTGCCCATGGCCCTCAAGAACCTGAGTCTTTTGGGAGGTAGAGCTGTGCATCATTGAGCGATGGGATGTTACCAGGCTGTTCTTGTTTAGATCTTCTTACACAAGTTCAGTGGGGCCTCTACTGACAGGACTCTGTTGATGATGCCTGGGTGAAGTCTTGATGGATAAGCACTGTTTGCTCTGGAGATAAGAAAGCATTCTTAACCATGGTGTTAGTGAGGAACACTTCCTCCCCACTGGTAACATTTCTATCCTGTGAAAGAAGCTCAATTAGTGTAACTCTGGGCCTTTCTCTGCCCCTTTAGCCTATGAGTTGGTGAAATGACTTACTTGGCTGAGTCATTTGGAAGGAATAACTGGGAATGCTCAGCTCAGTGAAGCCATCTAGGCCTCAGGATTTACAGGCAGGGGAGACCTACCCAGCACTGCCTGAGTGTAAGTGGTCAGGTCTCTCTAGATCAAGAGATTGGTGTTATCAAGCAGACTTGACTAATCTACCTAAGGATGTATTGTCCATCTTGGCCTCTATCTGTAATAAGTATCATGTTTGGCTTTCATATTTTTTCTTTGCTTTATTTCTCTACTTGTTCACAATCCAGGGGGGAAAGGGGAGTTGTATTTTCGTGGACTCCCTTGGTAACCCCAATAGCGGGAAACAATGTAAGCAGAGGATCAGCAACATAAAACCATTTGGAGAATTTTGGAAACTCTGTGGTTCGTATACTTAGACAAGAGGCGTGGGATAGGGTCTAAAAATGAAAAGCCATGTGAGAATCAGACAGTGAAAGACTTGTTTGCTATAGTGAACAGAGAGGGTTTTAGGCTGAGGGCATTACGTGAGAGGTGTTGTAAGTTGTTGACTTGTTTAATGCAGGGGACAGATGTGAAAACTTCAGTGTTTTGGAAAACCCACTCAGGCACCATCATTGGGAACGTTCTGTCAGAGCCTCAGATACAATGAGATGGAGCGAAGTCCTATGCACCACTTTACAGATTCAAATACACGTGGTCCACAGGACACCAAACGGTAAACTAAGCCAAACAATCAAGAAAAGGAGAAAAGAGTGAAAAGGAGACGGAGAGATAAAGAGAATTTTCAAGTAGTACAGGTGACTTCACTGTCCTTTCTTACAGATTAATACATTGGGCTTAGTCTGCCTGCTAAGTATCAGAGACCCAAAATAACAGTGTTCCCAATACTAAATTCAATCAGAAATCATTGATCTCCGCATCTCAAAGGGCTCAGAGATGATCCGATCCATTTCTCACACAGATTCAATGATTTGCCCAAAGTCCCATAGTTCATTTTTCAATGTCTTTTTTAGCTCTCCAAGCTAGTTCTGTTTCCCATATTCGATGTTCCACATGTCTATCCTAAAAGCCAGACTTAGAGGTGTTTTACTCCATTCCACCTACTTCCTCTCCTCTGATTGAATTAGTTATCTTGTTACTTGTTTATTCGGCCTCAAGAGAGCTGCCACTGCACTTTCATTGCAGCAAACACATCATCAATCACGTCAGTTCCCTGCTCAAAGCTGTCATTTAGTAAGGATGGAAGGGCGTTGAAATACAAGAAAGAACGTCTTTTGCTCCAGTATTCCCTGCTTCCTTTCACTGAACTTGTTCTATATGCGCAAACTTGGCCTGGGTGCTTGGGGATGCAGGATGGAGGAGCTTGGCTCAAGTAAACACCAGACTTGCTGCAAACCACGCCTCGTTCTTGCCTCTGTTTATGCTATTCCTTCCGCCGCTGTTGTCTTCTGTCTGCTAAATCCTCTAGTTGCATTAAGCCACCAATCATTCATTGTCGTTAAACTTCCTGTAACTTTCCATTTATAACAGGGGTTGGCAAAATACGGCCCGCAGGCTGGCCTCTGCTGTTTCTGGATTTATTACAGCACAGCCAACCCATTCGTTTACATACGGTCTGAGGCTGCTTTCAGGCTACAACAGCAGAACTGAATAGTCATGAGGCAGACATTACAGTCCACAAAGCTGAACATATTGACTATGTGACCATTTACAGGAAAAGTTTATTGACCCCTAATTTAGAAGGTAGTCACATAGCGCTTTTGTTTCACTTCTCTTATTAATATAGACTGGCTATTAACAATTGTCACCACGGATTGAGTGATTGATTGAGAACTTGGATAACAGGCTGAATCCTTTTTTGACATTATAATATTTGACGTTCATTACGTATCTGAAACTAAGTGAAATTCTTCGCAGAATATAGAGAAGTGAGTAAAGGCCTGAAGTCGTTTAGGAATCTGACCAACAGATCACATACTGAGGAGTGGAGGTGGGATTTGAGCTCAGTTTTTTCTGATGTTGAAATCTGTGCTCTGGCTCACTCTGCAGCTGATTGTGCGTCTCTTCTCTCCTGGGCTGAATTGTAATGTCCTCTTTGTCAGGTGCTTAACAGAGTGTCTTACATGGGGTATGCTGTTGGCCTATTCCATTACTAAACAGATGCGTGGCTGCATTCTGCATTCATGCATGCAGAAAAGAGAAGGCAGCTGGGAAGCATTTTGCTATTAGCTGTTTGTTGGTATTTAGAATGAGGCCAGAGGTATGGATTGTTCTTGGGGTGCTCTTATTAGAATCTAAGCCCCTTGAAGGCATATATACATATATCCATTGAAGTAACCAAGAAACATAGGTCATGTCTGGGCTTGGGGAATGCTTGTGAACGCGAAGCCTGGACACTAAGTCTACTGGTCATGTTTAGCTGAAAATTAAGTATTACCTTGAGCAAGTCATGCATCTCTCTAAGCCTGTTTACTAATTCATCTGTCAAGAGAATTTCACTTGTTGATTTTCAAGGTTTTATTGCAAAGCCTATTTAAATCTAAGAATTTGTAAGTATGACTATAACACTGCTTTTGGGGTATTTATCATAGAACCATGAGGTCTAAGACAGAGTGAGGGAAAAGAAGAGAGCTGACTTTTACAAAGTGCCCGTTCCGTGCAGGCACAGATGCTGGGGTAGCACGCATTGTCTCGTTGAAAGCTCGGAGCAGCCCTGGAAGGAGGGTGCAATAATTATTATAATAATTTAAATGGGGGTTCAGAGAAACAAGGTTTCCTAAGCTGAAGCACAGAAGGTGGTTCCCACTGGGGATTTGAACCCAGGTCATGTTCATGACAAATAGTATGCTGTTCCCACTATATCAAAGTTGTTACACCATGTCATTCCACACTGGACAAGAATGGAAGGCTGTAATTCATTCCTTTGGTTTCAGTTCAAGGCCATTGATCTGAAAGTGTAGGAAAAAGTTAAAAGTACAGCAGAAGCATGAAGCATTATTAGAAGGAGACTGTAATTTCCAGACCTTCTGAGTCACAAGCTGCCTGCTACTGTTCTGTTAAGTGATAAATCTTATAAATTCTCTTAAACATAATAAATACATTTTTTTCATCATCACCACTAGCATCTGAGTGTGGGCCTCTGTAGTTCTAATCTGACAGTTAGTACAGGCCATTAGAGCCTCTGCATATTCCTTTAAACAGATATTCAAACTTTTCCACAACGGTCTTCATACTTATTAAAGCTGATCGTGTCACCCTCAAATTAGGGCAAAAGCAAAACACTTAATTTAGCATTTATTTCATGTTCCTGAAAATAATAAAGTAGTTTCATAATATCAAGTTCTCTGCTGAGATATATATATTTTTATATATATATATATTTATACTGTTATATGTTCTTTTAAGCTTTGGTATAAAAACACAGACTCCAACAAAAATAATAATAATAGCCAATTTGTAATATTTCATAATTTCCATTCTTCTATATTGCTTTGTTTATTCCTCCCTCACTAGGCTGTGAAGTAGGTGAACGGATCCATATTTTATAGACAAAGAATAGAGGCTCAGAAAAGTTAAAAGCCTTGCCAACTATAACTAATCTTCGCTGACATGGTTATGGCGCGGCACCCTTCCAAAAGTTTACATGTATCAACTCATTGTACCTTCATGAGGGGCAGAGCCAGACTGGCATCCAGGCTCTCCAAACCAAATTCCATCATTTTCCTTCACACATCTCCACCTTTCCATGGGGAGTACTGGCATATCATTTGCTCCATTTTGCTTATCCTGTGAGTTATTTTGTCTTATGGTCAAAAAAAAAAGTATAAAGAATATACCATGACCAATAATAGCATGGCTTTTTATAGCTTATAAACCAATCTTGGTAGAAATGTTTCACGTTTTCTTTTTCTTTACAATAACTCCAGGAGATAATTATCATTATCCTCAAAATTTACATATTAAAACAAAGAAACTAACAAAAATGAAGGCTCTGGAAAGTGTCAGCAGAAAGGTTTCCAGACCCTCAGTACTAGTCCACATCTCTTCCTCTTTTCTTGTTGCTGTCTCTCCCCGCCCACCCTCTCTAAACAACTAATAACCCACCCTGACTCAGTATTCTCGCCAATTTTCAGAAGCTGATTAGGCAAAAGAGAAGACTCCAGCCAGACCAAATAGAGTGAACATTTAACCTACTGCTTCCTGCTTGCCTCCACCTTGGTCTTATTTGACAGGAAACACAGGTTCCCGGGACTGAAATTAGGGAGATTAGATTTTATGATGATGGAAATTCCTCTCTGGAGGGTTGCATTTCACCTCGTGTGCACTGAAAGCCTGTTTTGACAGTTCTAAGTGTAAGGAACATTCCACCGCCAACTGCTTGGCCATGACTCACCTCCAGCAGTCTCCGTCTGCAACATCTGTCCAATTTGCCTTTTCTCTTTCAAATCGTGATTTTAATTTTACATTGAGCATGCTTTAAAGCAAAACCCACGTACTGCTGTCCTACCAGGGAACTATTTAAAGCAAGCATGGAAGTCGAAATGCGGAAAATACATCACCCTACAATGTTTTTCTAAACAGACGCTGGTCTGTGCATCATTAACAGTGGTGAAACAGAGCTAAGAGTTGAATTTTATGCTCTCAGTAACTGAGAACACTTGGTAGACAATGCACATGCATTCATAAACCATGGACCTAGCAGAATAATTCATCCCATTCTTTAATACTCAGATTTCTTCACTCAAGTTCCCAGAGAGGCCTTGGCGTGCAGTCCCGCATCAAACATGAGAGCTAGTTCTTCAGGATAATATTCTTCTGCCTTCATGTCCACCATGATTTATGCATTGCCTCTGTCATGGGGTATATTCTCTGAGATTTTCTCAATAACCTTCCTGAAGCTTAGCATGAATTATCTTCCTAAAAATTTAAGAAATACCTCAATCTTATGCAGTTCTTTAAGAATTCTGACACTATTTAAAACTGATCTCAAATACATTTTTATTTCTAAACCACTGATTTGCATACCAACAGTTATTGTGACAATGTAGTTATTTTTACACTAAACCTTATTTTAGAGGCCATGTGCCTACAGGTGAGCTACGTAAGCAAAAGGACAATGTCTCGTTCATCTCAGAGTCCCCAGTACCTAAACTCAACTATACCCCATCTAGTAATGTATAAGCTATGATTAGTAAGATTGCTTAGGATCAACTTCTGGACCAGTGTCTAACTAGCTATTTGAACTTGGACAAGAGTCTTAACTTCCCTGAGTCTCATTTTCCTCATATGTAAAAAAAGGGCTAATAATGGTACTTAACTTATACATTTTGGTGGCAGATTAAATGAAACTAAATGAGTTAATTTATGTTTAAAGCAGAGCACAGTGCCTGACACATAACAATTGCATAAAAAGGTAGACATTATTATTAGAGAAGGGATTTATTTAAAATCGACTGAATTAATCTTGAATAAAGTTGGAAAACATACAATCCTAAGAAGTCCAGAATTTTCTTACTATAAAATTTCAAAGAAGTTGCTGAGACGTAGTGGAAAGAATAAATGCATTTGTGATCAGACGTCCTGGCTTTGAGTCCCTGCTCTGTGACTGATTAGTGGGCGAGTTTTCCCATCACTCTGAGGTCTGCTGAACTTTGTTAGTAACAACGAATAATATTAATAACTACTGCATGAGTTTGTCATGAGGATTCTATCTGGGGAAACATTCTTCAGGTTTTCAAATTTTTGAACCATAAAAGCTTTTTTCCGGTGGACTTTCCTACACAGAGAAGTCCAAAGAATAAGCAAAGAAAACAAATAACAACAGAGCTGAATCTATGAACTCGAAGCGGGGGTGGGGGGGAGAGTCCAATGTACTGATCCTACCCTCCTCCCACCCCTCCACCTCACTCCACCCCTTTCCTGGCTAGCCCACAACTAGAAAATCCTTTCTCTGGGGGGAATAAATTCTGAACCAGTGAAAGGATTATTGTGCCACAAGGAATGAGTGTGCTGGTAAATTTTTTCCTCTGTCTCTCCTTTTGTGGTTCCAAATATTTCTACAATGCATCATACTCTTCCAGGATTTGGGAAGACAATCCCAGTGACCTTAACCAGGGGGGCTTTGGAGAAGGCCAAGACTTTCATAGGACTACAGAGTGACTAAACTTTGCACCAGTAATCACCATTCAGGCTGTAGATGGTAGTGAGGGAAGTATGGAAATTGGTGTCTGGGTAGCCACTGAACTGAGAATGTCCCATAAAATTAGGATTTGGTAGTAGAGGTCTAGCATCACAGACTTCGTCTCTGTTTGACAAGTTCTATTTAATCGGTGTTTCACTAAATACCAGTTCACTGACGACTGATACATTTGATAGAGAAGGAGGGAACAATAGAATCAGAAGGTTGAAAATTGGAAGAGCCCTTCAAGACCTACTTATTCCAAACCCTTCATTTTATCAATAGAGATGTTAAGGCCCAGAGAGTTAAGGGGATTTCCCAAGACCATCATATGTAGTTAACTTACTTGGATCATCCTGAGGGTGGACTTGGGACATTGGTCAGAAAAACTCAGTCATTGTTATGGTGCGATGATCTCTCTGGGTGACTGTCGCATCTTCGGTGTGGGTAAGAGAGAAGAGAAAACACACACATGTCTAATTTTGAAGGAAGTTTAATCAGAGATAGATGGATGGATGGATAGATAGATAAATAGATAGATAGATAGATAGATAGATAGATAGATAGATAGATAGATAGATGGATAGATAATTAACATCACTGAGAACTTGAACTTCCTGGCTGCCACTGTTGTAAGTGCTTTGAGGATAATGTTTTGTTTAATCTTCACACAGCCCTAAGTGACTATTCCATATTATTATTCCCATTTTACAGATGAGAAAATTGAGGCACTGAGAAGTTAACTACCTTGCATAAGGTTGCCCAGCTAGTGTGGCAGAGGGGAGCGGAACTCAGGCAGTCTGACTGCAGAGCCCAAGTTCCCAACTGCTCTGTCATCCTGTTGCAGAGAGCGATCCTAAACCCTACAGACAGGGGGCTGACAGGTTGGAAGAGGTCAAACATTAGCCATGGCCCCTGGGTTTGATGAGCCAATCCCCAGGTGTCGTCTCCAAGCCCCAGGCTCAGGGACATCCCTTCCTACGTGGCCACCAGCCTGGAGCCACTGTCTTACACACTCACCTTCTTCCTTCCACACTACACCCCTCACGCCATGCAGTACTCGGGTCCTTTGAACCACCCCATCTACCCCAAGTTCCACTCCTCTCTCTTCCCAGATGTCTGCTTTTCCCCAGGTCTCCTCTTGCATGTCGTGAGTCCCAGACATTCTCCCTTCATCTGTTTCTACGGCTGGATTGGGGAAGATGGATGCCAGGGGACCTGAGGCTGGCCTTCTTACCAAATGCCTAGTGTCAAAAGTGACAGTTGGCTTTACAAATAGTTTCCAGTTGATGTTACAACCTACCAGAGTGGGAACTCTGGCTCCATGTTGGTACGTCTTGCTGGGGAGGGCTGATCACATCAAGGAGATTCTTTCCTGTGTAGCTGTAAAGAGCTTCCATGCTCAGGAGAGCTGTGTCTTAGGGGTTCAGGTGGCTTGACTGAGACGGAGCCTGACAGAAGAATTTTTCCTTATAGCCTGAGGATCTTCCCGCTCAGGGGACTCTGGTGGAGAAGCATCCTCACACTAAGGGATGTCGGTGAGGATGGAGGGACGCATTTGTGTGGCTGGCTGAATCTTGCTATATAATCTCCCCATGTCTCTGCCTGTGTTCCTATGAGTTTCCACTTTGCTCATGAATGGACTTTCTACCAAGGCCTAACAAACAAACAAACAAACAAACAAACAAAAAGAGTAAATAGTTACAAAACTGTCCTGACTACTAAAATAGGGTACTGCTATAATACTCTGGGATCATAAAAGAGTACTTAACATAAGAACCAGCCAAGACTTTTTGCTTTTGGTAATTGCTAGCATTTAAAATCCTGCTGAGGCTCTCATTCATGTCCCACACTGGTCTGCATCAAGCCATTATGAGTTTGGTTCCCAGCTCTTGTGACTTTTGCTGGACATCCCTTTGTCTTGGCTCTTGCACCTGCTTGCTGCTCCTGTTGGTGCCTGCTTGTCAGCGATAGTGCGCAGGAATTCCCTTCCTGCAATATGCTCAGCAGACAGCGGCTCCCATCCCCTGATTAAACCAAGCGTGCCTTCTCCTCCTCTGTTTCCTGGGTCCTGTAGCTCTCCTTATTTCTCTTTATTCTAGTCTTACGGACTTTTCCTTATAGAGGCCTCATTCTCTGCTATGAAAAGAAAGAATATTTAAAGAAAAAAATATTTAAAACATATTTTGACAGTAGAAAGTTACTTTCCGCTTAAGCTCCGTTCCCACTCAAGATGGATCGCCCATTTGCAGTAACACTCAGCTGCAGATTGGTTCCCAGGACGCAGATCTTGAGACAGGGTTTGGAGGGCAGGATGTCTATTAAGGAGTGACCCTGAGATCGATGCCCTTGGAGGGGAGGGGAGGAAAGCACCATTGGGCAGAGAGAGAAGTGGAGCTGCAAATGCAGCTGGTCCTGTGGGAGCTGTGGAGCTAGAGTGGCCGTTCATACTTGCCCCGAGTTGGACCAAGATGACCAGGCCTTTATATTCCCACACTGCTCAGACACTGCATGTCACTCTGAGATGGTGTACCACCTAGGGCAAGGTGGCTCTCTGCAGCTAAAGCAATCCCCAAAGGGGCTGAGAGCTGAGAGTCGTGTGCTTTAAACACTCTCAGCAGATGGAGCAGGGTAGAATTCATCGAAGGGGGATCTGGGTGGTGCATCTCCATGGCTGCTACAAAGACAAACAAAGAATGCCTAAGACAGCACCTGACCTTAATATATAATGGTGTGACCAGTGCGCTTTGGGTAATCTGCCTGGCCCACAATCTGCTATGATTCCTTCTCTTTGAGAATTATTCCCTCTCATGCTGTGGGCGGTGAGTGGGAGCATTACACAACACAACATTTTTACTATTTATTTTCCCTTGACCCATGGTTCATAGGACTACGAATAGAACCTCTGAACCAATCATGCTAAACCATTCTGCTATTTGAAAATTTGGAAATGGAAATCCAAAAGGAAAATATTCAACAAACATTTTTGTGTGTCTATTTAGAGTCATTGCAGCATAGTAGTTAAAGGCACAGACTCTGGAGCAAGACTGTCTGAGAGCAAATCCGGTTTCAGCCACTGTCTAGCCCAAGGCTGATACAACTCCAGCCACCTTTGAATATCCAACTCACCATCAGCAGAGAACACTGTTGAGCCCTAAACTTGGCACTGTTCCAATTGACCACTTGATGACAAATTGAGTATGTTAGTCCCTTTTCATCCTGAATGGCAATGGTTTGTTTTCTCAGTAAGGGACACTTACTCCTGGTATGGGTTTGCCTTTCTTGCCCACAGAATCTCAGCTAGCACCACTCTGAGGTGACTTTTAGAGTTGCTGATCTAGAGTCATAGGATCCTAAGTAATGTAGCATATGAACTGGGTTCCCACTTCATAGCAAAGGAACTGCAGGAATGGATCCAGGACCGGGGACTCCATGGTGCCATCCAGAACCTGCAACCCAATCACACATGGGCTCAGCTGAGGCCTGCTCAGAGGCAGCACTGAGTAGGGGATGCCATCCTTCAGGATGCAGTATACACAATGGCTCAGAGAACTCTCTATGGCCCTGTATCTCCAGTAGGAAAAATACCTAAGTCTGGAAATCAAAGGGTGGAAGCAGGAGCGACCTTACTTACCTTCATTCTCAGTGACCCACTGGGAAAATTTGTTCTTCTTGTCCTTGCAACTCGGTGTGGTAGGATGAGAGGTTCTGTCCCCACAGGGAGTGCACTCCTTCCAGGGGACACAGCAAGGGTCCCACTGAATTACATGCTATGGCTGCCGCCCAGACACTTTGGAGCCTGTGTCCATGATCCATCATGAGAGAAGAGGAGTCACCATCTAGGCAAGTCTAATTGGTCCTGATCAGCAGTGCTTGGTATGACTGCTGTTGCTCATGAAGTAGGGGAATATGAGTAGACTTTGGGTGATCTCAGTAGCCCTCTGCCAAGTTGTGACTGCACATCCAGAGAACTGTTCAGAAAAGGGAATGGTTTCCAGAGCTGAGGCCACTCAGGAATTAGAGTCTGGGTCACATACCCAGGTAAGCTGCTATAATGTTTAATTTTATGTGGCAACTAGACTAAGCTTTCACACGCAGCTATTTAATCTAACACTAATCTAGGTGTTGCTTTGAAGATATATTGTAGAGTGCTCAACATCTACAGTCAGTTGACTTTAAGTAAAAAGACGACCATCAACAATGTGGGTGGACGTCATCTAATCAGCTGGAGGGCTTAAGAGCAAAAACTGAGGTTCCTCTGAGAAAGAAGAAATTCTACCTCAAGACTATAATGTTAATTCCTGCCTAAGTTTCCAATTTGCTGGCCTGCCCTACAGATTCTGGACTTCCCCAGCCAGCCCCACAACTGTGTAAATCAATTACAATTGTGTCAGTCAATTCCTTCAAATAAATCTCTTTCTCTCGCTCTCTTTCTCTGGAGATATATATATATATATAGAGAGAGAGAGAGAGAGAGAGAGAGAGAGAGACAGAGGAATATGTTAGATAAATAGGGATAGAGAGAGAGAGTTAAAACTCTCTACATCTAGATCCTCTTGGTTCTGATTGCCTGGAGAACCATGACTGGTACAGCCACTAAGACCCACAGATGTGATATTGAAGGGGTGGGGGATTTAGAATGGATAATGGAGGTGGGAGTGATGAGTATCAACTGCAGTCCAAGATCAGTCACAGTAAGGGGGCTGTGGTCCCCTCACACCACGCTCTTCCTGGCCATCCCATAGCCAACGATTGAGTGCTGTGGGTGTACTCAAGCCCCGCCATTTCTGCCCAACACAGGACTCCTCTGAGGGCCAATCTTTGGTCTAGAGTTTCCTGTTGAGTTGGCTGAGACTTTCAGAACTGTATCACAGCTGAGGCTCTCCCTGCTCAATCTTGGTGTCTCCCCCTTCACTTTCACAGGGGCTGATCTGCGTCAGTTGGAAAGCTTTCCCTGCCCAATTCCTTTCCTGTCCCCTTTTTCTTTTACAGGTCTTATCTCCCAAAAAATCACTGTGCTCCTAAATCTATCTCTGCATCTGCCTCCTGGAGAATCCAGTGGACACGTATACTTCTATCCTTATAATACACTTCCCATTTCTGTGTAGCTTGAGTGACTATCGATTATTTGCAAGGCAAAGAGGTTTAATTTGGGTATATAGTATTTTCTTTCACCTTCATTTCATTTCTGGGGTCCTCTAACATTCACCTGCCCTTTGCTCATTTAAATCTGACATAACCTACACCCAATCCTGCAATCGGTGACTGATTGTGTTATATGTGTTATTAATCATTTTTGGTTGCTTCTCTCATATTTCTAACAAGGATCTAAGCTCTAAAATCTGAATATAGCTGCTACTTTTCCTATCTTTGTCTTAAGGCTTGGAGCAGTGTGTGTGTGTGTGTGTGTGTGTGTGTGTGTGTGTCTGAACCCAAGAGATGAGATTAAATAGTAAAGGTGAGGCCATATTAATGAAAGTGTCAAAAACCTAGCATCCTTGCGGTTCCAGAAAAATCCTTGTTACACTCAGAGGTGCAGATGGGCCATTCTGGATTTATTTAGAAAAGCTTGAGGAATGTCCTCCTTTTGGGGGAGGATTCCAGAGATTTGTTGTATACATAAACCTTTTAGACTAAATATTGACAATAGCCCCATAAAAGTAAAGTACTTTTAAGTGTCAAATGTTCTTGCAAACACACCGTATTATCAGCGCAGGGTGCTCTGGTTTCGGCTTTTAGAAGTAGACTCCCCACATTTTAGGTCAAGTAGACCCAAGCTTAGTTTAGAAATTAATGATATACATTCCATTCCAGGTTTTTATCTCTGTAAATAGAATTCAGAGCATTAAGGACATTTCCAGAACAATGTCAAGAGGCCACAGGAAACCTTCCCTCAGGACTCTTTCGATCAACAAATACATTGATCACCTCCTATTTACAAGGCATTTTCCTGGGCATTGGATATGGAAATGTTATCAAACTAGACATCCTCCTTTATCTGCAAGAAATGGGCGGTTTATTGTCAGTTTTAAAATTAGGTGTTGGTCTCTTTCGTTAACAAAGGTGTTCAAAATTAGAGTTAATAATAGATTCTGCTACGTACCTGTGCTACATACTTTGAAAGGAAATTAATTTGTCTGTTCTTTCTTCATCTTTAAAACACAGATAGAAATACCTATTTTCTAAGATTGTTGTGAACATAGAAGGAGGCAATGTTACACAGGTGCATGATAAAATATCTGGAATATACAGAACATACTCTTCCCTAAGTTTTTGTTTTAGCTTCCACTTGTCACATCCAATTAGCCAATTAGTGCTAATATATACGCAGACGGGCCAAGTATATATATATATATCTATACACACACACACACACACACACATAAAACTAACATTTCCCCCCAAAATCCAGTTTGGTGGGATTGTCACAAAAAAAGAATTTTGTAGTTGAGAAAATACTTCCTAGTATCAAAGGAGGAGTATTTAAACTATAATTATGGACTAACCAAGAGCAACCTCTCTTTCTAGTTCTGTCAATCTGCTATGACTGGAAAGGTCTGGAAGAAAAGAGGCAAGATATTGGGTGATAATATTACGTCCCTAGAAGATGATTGTGTTTGCTAATGTCCCAAACTAAATGAGCTCTCTATGGTAATCTGCCTTTAATTTGGACAGAAATTTGCGTGACTGGGAATATATCTCTTGCAAGTATAATAGCTCAGGTTTCTGGAGAATTTGCTTTGCCACTTGCCTCTTCTGAGAACCTGAGCAAGTTGATTGGCCTCTCTGAGCTTCACTTTCTTTAGGTAGATGTGGATAATAATGCCTCCCTTGCAGGGCTGTTATGAGAAGCAAATGAGCTCTGGGGTGGGAGTGCCCTGAGGGCAAGGACTGCCTCTGTCCAGCCGGCAGCGCATGGAAACCATATTACTTCTCTTTTTCTCTCCTTTCCTTTTCCTTCGTGGCTTTATTTCCTCATCTGTTTAACTCAATTGTCAAAGCCTCATCTGTGTGGGATAACAAAAGAAAGTTAGGTTTCCATTACACAAGCAAATGAGAGTGGCTTGAAGCTCCAATTAACACAAGTAGCAGGAATTCAACTTTTCATTCCTTCAATTTCTCAAAATTTCTTTTACTTTTACTTTTTCTTTTATTGTTTAGGAGTCAGTAGGGGTCTTATATTCTTACTTAAAACTGTTGTTAAAAGAGGAATTGAGGGCCAGCCTTGGTGGCCTAGTGATGTAGCTCAGCACACTCCACTTTGGCGGCCAGGGTTTGGTTTCTGGGCGCAAACCTACGCTGCTCTGTTAGAGTGCATGCTGTGCTGGTGGCCCCCATTTCAAAAAATAGAGAAAGATTGGCACAATGTTAGTTCAGAGCGAATCTTCATCAGTAAAAGAAAAAAATAAGAGGAATTGAATCATGCTGTCTGATGTTCATATTTCTAGCCACTAATGCTGTGGACAGTCCCTCCTTTGGCTTTTTTGTTCTAGGGCCACCATCTTGCAGCTGCTATTGACCACCTGCTGAAGTTCTAAAACCCACGGCAATGTGCACCCGATCTAGCTGCTGACACTGGTGCCCTGGTGCCTTCCTTTCTGCTCCCCCATCCCCACTTCCAGGCCATGATGGGTCCTTGAGTTATGAGGGGACACGTCTTCTCTCAGGGTCCTGCTTAGCCATTCTGCTGAGGCCGCTAGATACATCCTCAGTGGGATGTTTTAGATTTACGCTGTCTAATCATTTCCTCCCAAGACACATTCACAGTGCCAGAGTTCTGATCTGAACAGCTTTTAGTGCCAGTTGCACACTGGGGAGAGAGTTAGCTCTCACAGCTGACCCCACCTCCGTGTCCGCCCCTCACCTCTTCTTCTGGGGGGGGGCTCCTCTCAGGGCTTTCCAGTCCTTCTTATGCCCTGGGTCAGGGTCACTAGAGTCTATCAGACTTTTCATAATTTCAACTGCAAAAGGAGTTGGACAGAGTTCTGGTTCTTTTCCTCTCACCGTGTCCTTCTACCCCTAGGTAAATCTGCTGAAGGCAAAAGATATGTGGGTTGGATTCCTTCCCTACATACCTCAGAGAGAGGCTCTGAGCCCCAAATACCAGTGGATACAATGGATGCTGGCTGAGGATAGCTCTCCTTTGCCAGCCCTGGAGCAGTCAAATTTCCCTGATCTAAATGCTTCTCAACTTTTCATGACTGTAGTGTTTGAGAGAGAACTGAAGGGTAAGTAAGCCACTAAGCAGAAGCAGGTTGGAAAGCATTATGGGAGGATGGAAGGTACAAGGATGAAAACTGATGCTGTTTTTGGAAAACAGCAAATATTTCATTGTGCACAGAAAGTAAGGTGAACAGTGGGGTCATTAGCAGAAAAAGCTGAAAATGTACTGCACTCCATAGAACTTGGATAACTCCATAGAAGATTTGGAGAACTCCATAGAAGATTGTGAGTGCTCTGTTAGGAAATTGGGAGTTTGTCCTGTGGCCAGTGGGGCCACTGTTAGAGGTGACTTAGCATACAGCAGTAATACTGGGCTGACAGCATCAACACAGGCATTTCCACCACATAAGAAGTTGGAGTCAAAGCCCGTTGTACTGATCACCAGCTCTGCTGACTGTTGTCACCCCTGTCTACCACTAGATACTTTGCTGCAAATTCACACCGGTGGATCTATGAAGGGCTAAGGACCTTCCACAGACTTCTATACTAGCCTCCTCTACATTCCCAATCAGGCGGCTAGAGGTGCTAGCTCCGAGATACGCTGGGGAGTTCCAACTCGCTCACCCACCCCAGGGCTAGATAGTGTAGACCAGTAGTTTAAAGTCTGATTTCTATAAAGTGCTGATTCCATAACACATACAGGTTTTGCTTTCCTTATGTGCATGTATATCACATTTTATTTATAATATACGTTATATATGTATGTGGAATTTTATTATTCATAAAAGCTTACCATTTCCACAGCTTCATGCACTGAATATGCTTGGCTATATTTAAAGACTGGAAGCTTAAGGTTCAGAGAGGTGAAGTGTGTGTCTCGCCGTAATGGCAGGTGAGCACTTGATCTGAGAACTCCTGACTACTGATTTTCTTCCATGATGCCAGTTGTCACACGCAAGCCCACTGGGGGAAAAAATCATCGCTGGATCTGTGAGCTACAGCTATAGCTTCTTGCCCAGTTTTTACCAGGCCTCTCTTGTTCTCACAGGCCCTGGGGTTTCCATTGAGGTCATTTCACAAGGAAAGAGTAGATCCTGAAAGACGACCCTCTGATCCAGATCAGGAAAACCACGGCTGAGCACTTCTTGTAAGCTCCAAGGCATGTGTTCGTTGTGGTCAACCACAGCAATCACGTTCTCACAGCCTTATTCACTGAGGAACAGGCAGGGAGTTGTGGGGGGTGTCGGGATTGCCTATGGCAAACGTTGAAGAGCTCGTCTCTGAGTCAGAGTTAGGCTGTGTAAGCAGCAAGTGTGGGCCCACACACACACACACACCAGTCAGAGTCCGACCAGGGAGGCAGAAACTCTATGAGTATTATGGACTTCGGGTTTTATTAGAAGTAGATGTTAGATAACTAGTTAACACTAACCAACCCTGGCGTGGATCAGGGAGTGGGAGCTTGCAGGGACATCCCAGCGCTGGCTCATCCAGTCACTGGATTGAGACTACACAGAAAGCTGGTGTAGAAGTCTGTGGAAGATTGTTGTCTAATCGTGCATCTGTCTTTGTGGATTTGCAGCAAAGCAACACACACACTCTTAGACCTACTCGAAGTTCCCGTGAAAAGCTCATGCTTTTATTACTGGCTCGCCTCTTCTGTTTTGAGCATTTGACATTAGATTTTCTGGCCTTCAGAGCTAATTTTCCTGGAAACAAGAGCAATGAAATTATTGCAAGCACTGTTTCTTACATTTTAATAGCACTCTAATGTTTCAGAAGCACTCTTACATTTGGTCCTAACCACAACGGGCAGTCAGTGGCTTGCAGTGCCGGCCTGTGCGACTCCTCGTCAGCGGCGGGTGAACCGAATTGGTAAAGTGACAGCAGATTCGGGACTTGAAGGCAGATTCCGCTAAAGATTTGAAAAGTGAAAGTTGCCTTCCTCTATCACGTTGCTTCTCCTTAAAAATGAAACAAAACAAAACAAAACTTGTGAAGTACGTATGCACATACAAAGTAAATATATTATAGACACGTTGTTTGAATTCTAAACAAATAAAACTAGTATTTATCCTGGAGAAGGTAGAATTGGAACGTGATTTCAATAAAGCAACAATTATATCTAGAACAAGACTTTTTCACTTGGTGCCTACCCATGTGTTGGCTTCTGGAAGGTTTTGAATATCTTAAGTTATACGAAAATGTTGACAATCTGCACACCCAAGAGGGGCTTCTATATAATAGCCAGTTTCTGGTGAGGTGCTGGAACCCCCTCTCCACCACCTTCTGGGTACTAACCCACATGGCCTTCTGAGGTGGGAGAAAGTAAGCCTGGGCACACGATCCCTCTGTTCCTCGCCATCAGAGGAGCATGCGAGTACTGGAGTCTGCCCAGTCCTCGGGCCCTGAGGGTCTAATCACTGTGTCGTACCCGTGTTCAGCGCTCCTGGTTTGGAATGGGACGAATGGAATGGGAGACAAGCTCATCCTCCCCAGAGGAGCTCCAACTGTCAGATCTCTCCCTCTTACCAGGGGAAGAAGAGGCCATTTCTGTTTCTCAGCAATGAGTGCGGGTGAGCTAGAAGAGACAGGAAGCAGCCAGCCTGCCAAGGGTTCTGAACACAGCCTGCGCCTCTCCAAGTGAAGTATGGAGAAATCTATGGGCCACAGGATTTCAGAGCAGGGAGGTGTCCAGCAGGACCCACACAGAGGAGGAAGTGGGAGGTAATTCAGGTTTTGAAATACAGCCTCACTGGGTCAGAATTGCAAATTTCCCTTAACAATGGCAGCCAACATCTCAGATCCCTCTAGCCACATGCTTCTTGAGCTGCACAGATACCAGAAAACATCAGTGGTTCCCAACTGTGTTTGCATATTAGGATCCTCATTGGGATGGCAAAACGCCAAAGGTTGTTTTTTCTTTTTTTTTTTGAGGAAGATTAGTCCTGAGCTAACATCTGCTGCCAATCCTCCTCTTTTTTGCTGAGGAAAACTGGCCCTGAGCTAACACCCATGCCCATCTTCCTCTAATTTATATGTGGGACACCTGCCATAGCATGGCTTGACAAGTGGTGTGTAGGTCCGTGCCTGGGATCTGAACTGGGGAATCCTAGGCCACCAAAGTGGAATGTGCGAACTTAACCACTGTGCCTTCAGGCCGTCCCCAGGCCAAAGGGTTTTAATACGCTACCAGGAGAGAGAATAACGGAGAGAGAGGAAGGTAGCAGGGACGGGTATGCTGGTGGGGGGCTGGAGTGAGCAAATGTGCAGGGACAGAATTCACCTAAGGCAGCCAGGGAGGAGGAAGAAACCAGGGAGAGTGGAGATAAGAAGTTTGTCAGGCAGCAGTAGGAGATGAAGCTGGAAAGGTAGCTCGGGCCAAGCTTTGTGCAGCCCTTAATGCAGCAAACATATTCCCTTCCTCATGTCACAAAAGGGGACCCTATTTTTTTTTTTTTAAGATTTAATTTTTTCTTTTTTCTCCCCAAAGCCCCCCGGTACATAGTTGTATATTCTTCGTTGTGAGTCCTTCTAGTTGTGGCATGTGGGACGCTGCCTCAGCGTGGTTTGATGAGCAGTGCCATGTCCGCGCCCAGGATTCGAACCAACGAAACACTGGGTCGCCTGCAGTGGAGTGCACGAACTTAACCACTCGGTCACGGGGCCAGCCCGAGGGGACCCTATTTTTTTAAGCACCAGCTAAATCCCAGACACAGACATTTCACTTTAGCTTTTTAATATTCACAAAGTATTCATTTATCCATACGATAAATATATATTTTGTGTCCTCTGTGTTCCAGGCACTCCTGTAGAGAACCAAACAGACATGCTCTCTCCTTAATTCTAGTGGGGGAGATAAACTAATATCAAATAAGCAAAAATTAATTAACCAATTAATTTAAAAATCAAATGAGCAAATAACAAATGATATTTTTTTTCCACCAGTAGTGAGCGCTATGCATGGATAAGTAGTGTGATGAGGGAGAGGTTTTCAGAAGTTCAAACAGTCTTTACGATGTCTCTTAGTATTCTCTCTTCTTAAGACAAAAACCCCGATTCCTTCATAAGTTCCCATAATACCTTGCCATGACCCTCAGAGCACAGCGCACACCAGTTACTTGAAGAGAGAATACTGGAAGGATGAAAGAGCATGCACTCTGGGGTCTGGTTTGAATCTTGACTTGCAGTCACCAGCTGGGGAATTTTAAGAACATTTTCTCTCTTTATCGTAAAAATGGAGAGAGAAATCTGGTTTCCTAAATCCGAATGTCTGCAATTAAAGGCAGGATGCATGTGCAGTTTCTACCACAGGTCTTGGGGCATAGGGAGTGCTTAAGCATAGACTCCTTTTCTTCATTCCCTTTATGAACATGTCTATATCAGAGCCCTCTCAAATACACGCGCGCACAAACACACACACTCACCCACATCTAATCGTTGGGACCTTGAGGATGGGTCTGTTATCTCTTTTAAAAGACAGGTGCAAATATTGGGAATACACAAAACAGCCCATTGATTTCTATCTGGCTGCTCCAAAAATTAACCTTAGGTGAGATCACTTACTGAGCAGCAGATCTTGTAGTGACACCCCCAGGCAATTCTTTCTGCAAACCAGCAAATGTGTGAATGTGTGGGGTCTGCTGCCCTGGGCCTGGAGAGATCACTGGCCCCATCCGGAAAGAGGCAGGAAGGACAGTGACTCACAGCCTGCCTCACTTTTAGGGCTGATCCCCAAATATTCCTTTATCTTGAGGCATAATGAAAGTGTCCTCTAAAGTTACACAGACGCTACCTCTGTCCAGGGTTCCCAGGGACAGGACATCCTAGGGAATCAGTAGGGTTGCAGGGAGACCAGAGCAGCTGACCCACACTCACCCTGGCTTGTGTGCTTCTGTGAGGTGAGGACTGACCCTTTTGAAAAAAGTGATCGCGGTGAAGGAGGTCTGCACTGGACGCCCCTGTCACGGCACACCTTGGGATATTGTTTTCCTTTCCACAAAGGAAGTAAAGTTCGATGAGATTGAGTAAATTAAACAAGGAAAAAAAGCATTTCTCCGTTAACTGTTATCGTTTTATGAGTTCTGAAATACTGATGGTTTTCAAAAATCAGCTCAGTGACAATATTCATTGTCAATATTCTGAGGTGTCATTGTACTATAATTCTGCAAGATGCTGCCATTGCGGGTAACTGGCTGAAGGGTACACAGGATCTTTCTGTAATATTCTTACAACTGCATGTGAACCTAAGATTATCTCAAAATAAGAAATTCAATTTTAAAAAAGTAATTTAGGAGAACATCCCAACCAGATGCAATATGAAGACCTTGTTTGGATCTTGATTCAAACACAAAGTGTAAAAGGACATTTTTGAGTCAATCAGGAAAATATGGAGCAGATATTAGATGGTATTGGGGAATTGCTGTTTACTTTGTTAGAGATAATAATGGCATGGTGGCAACATTGTTAGAAAGTGCCCTTATCCGTTAGATATGGCTGCTGAATTATTTATAGATTAAAAAAGCATTATATCTGAAATTTGCTTTAGAGAACTCAAAGAAAAAGTGTGGAGCAGAGAAATGAGACAAGGTTGGGAAAATGCTAATAATTGAGAAAGCTGAGTGATGGGTGGGTACATGGCGGTTCATTATTATTTTCTTTGTCATTTTGAATACTTTAAAAAATTTTATGATTTACAGAGTTTAAAAAAGAGAACAGTTCAAGGGCCAAGCAGAGAGTGTGGCTAAATTCAGCTAAAAAAGCTGAATTCAGGGGCGAAACTCAGAAGTAATTGGCCATCCACAGCCAACACAGAGAAGCTGCTCCAAGCATGTGATAAAAAGGAGCTAAGTCTAGTGAATGAACACGGTAGCAGCTCTAACCTTGGCAATCACAGAACTTGGGTGGGACATCGTGTCACTGGATTGTGATCTCCACAGGGCAAGTACTTCATCTGTTTTGGTTACTATTTTTTTCATTGAGATATAATTGACATATAACATTAGATTAGTTTCAGGTGCACAACTTAATGCTTTGACATATATATTGTGAAATGATCACCACAATAAGTCTAGTTAATATCCATCACCACACATAGTTACAAATTTTTTTCTTGTGATGAGAACTAAGATCTACTCTCTTAGCAACCTTCAAATACACAATACAGTGTTATTAACTATATTCAGCATGGGGTACATTACATCCCCATGACGTACATTTTATAACTGGAAGTTTGTACATTTTGACTCCCTTCAGTTTTGGTTATTTCTGGTCACAGGGACCAGCACCATGCCTGGTCAAAGCTCATTTTCAAAAGCCACTTACTGAATGAATGCATGGCAAGGGGCAGGTTCTTGAGCGCACAGAGGAATAAAAGCTGGAAAAGGGAAGCCAAGGGTGAGTTTAGGTGGTTGGAGGCCGTTTCCAAAAATAAACTCTAATTAAGCAGGTAGAAAAGTGTGCATCAGGGAACGAGAACATGAGCATGACTGACCAGCTGTAGACAGGATGCTGTTCCATGTTGTTTGCTCTTTCCCTCCTTCTGTGAGCTGGCCTCCTTGTCGGGAAAGTGGGAACTCCAGCATCTGGCCCATGGTTTTCTTGTGAGCACTAAATGGGCAATAACAGCTTCTCTAGGAATCGTATTACTCATCTTCATCCCACCTCTGTTATTTTTGACGTTGGGCAAGTTCCTTACCTTCTGCACTCTTCACTCTCCAGATGTGTAAACCACCGTTAATAGGAGCACCCATCCCTGAGGGTATTGTAAGGTCAAATATTTCACATCAAGTGCTTGGCATTGCATTTGACACTTAATATGTGCTCAACGGGTGAAATTGCTGTTACCACCATTAGCAAGATGCCCCACTAGAGGAGTTGGCAAAGGTCAACTCTCTTTTCCTTCCATTTCTTTGTCCTCAGGACAATACAATGAGGTTTCTGTTTCACAGAATGAGACACTGAGTTCCAGAAGAATTGAGGAAATCCACCTAATGTGCTTAGCCTTGACTTGGCACATGATACGTACAAAAGCAAACAAATAGGCAAATAAACCCAGCCTCGTTTGGAGTCGTCGTCAGCACCTTTAATCCCAGATGTGGCACTCTTCCCTTCATCGTATATGCCGGGTTTTCAGGAATGATTCCAGCATGAAATATGTCATGCCATTGAGAGAACATCTGTCAGAGGTGTTCGCACATTTCTTCCTAAAATCTGGCTGCAGTATCCACAATTTCTAACACCCAAGTAGGCTAAGTCCCTTCAGCTTTGAGCATCAGTGTTCTTTGGAGGAAAGGAAGGAAATGAATTTGCTTTTGTTTGAAAACAGCTTTTGTTCCTGCCTAGCCCATAAAACGGAAAACACACACACACGTATACATGCGTGAATGGCACATATGCACACACACATGCGCACACACACACACACACATGGTAGAAAAACAACAGTGGAAAGCTGGCCAGCCTTTCAGTTTGGCAAACAAACGCAAGAGATGAGATGAAAAGGAAGCAGTTGGAGGGCACGTGAGCTCACAGGAGGTCTCTCCTGAACCATTTCACTTCTTGTCTAATGATAGTAATGCTGGCTCATAGGCAATTTTTGCCCCCTGGGATGGCTAGGCCCTCTCTCTGTAGTTATTCTTAGAGATGCTGGTTTTATTGGCTGAGGGAGGCTTGCTGCTCTGAAAGCAGTGGACTGAATATCTGGAAATTTGTTGCAGTAAAGGAAGGGGCTCAGATTTGGAAGTCACGTGCCAAGAACCCACATAGATCAAACTACACGTGAAGGCTGTGCTTGGAGGAGGGCAGGGTTCGATGGGATAGGTGTCAGGATATTCGGCTGTGCCTCTAGTTAACTCTGTGAGTTTGGACAAACACTCCCAACCTCCATCTAAAAAGAAATTTTTCAACACCTTGTAGTGGTAATTCTTGAAAAGCACTTAGCACATTTCCTGATGTGTAGCAAAAATTCAATAAATATTGGCCCTCATGATTGTGTACATAGTACTGTGCTGTTGTCGAGGAACTCACAGTCTTCCAGGAAAGGGTCACTGAACATCTAAAAGAGAACAAGTACAACCAGAGAGGTACATACAAGACACAAAGGAAGCACACATAGGGAAGGGTTTGACCTTTCTTCGGAGAAGTGGGAGAGACAGAAGAGAATGTCTCCCAAGGGTGGTAATATCTAAGCTGAACTAAAAACAAATCAACAAGAGCTCAGCCATGTAGGCTTGGGCATTCCAGACAGAAGAAAGTGCCTGATCAAAACCCAGAGGTTTAAAAGAATCTGGTGCCTTTGGAGAGCTGCAATGATTCAGCATCGTGCTGGAGGGAGACGGGATGGGAAAAAATGCTGGCAAGGTAGTCAGGGCCAAGACATGATCCCCAACCTTCTGTCCTTACAACCTGTGTGACTCTGAAACTCCCCACTTGCTTTTTCTATTGACTACATCAATAACTGGTCAGCCTTCGTCTTGACTTTGCATAGCAGGTGATTACAGTCTGGTCACTGGGCCTCAAAATCTTGGATCCTAAGGCTGGTGCCATCTTCATCATCTTTAAAGTTGGAGGTTTATGAGTTTCTGGCTTCTCTCTGAATGAGATTGTTCGCATGCAAGTGTGGAAGCAGGAGGGTAGGAGTAGGAAATAAAACTATTAACTTCCTGTCACAAGGCCTGATGACCTGCCCTCTGCCCACTTGAGAACTTCATCTGGAAGGACCCTCCTCCCCTTCTTTGTCTGCAGCCAACATTCCTCGAATAGGACACATGCTTGGTGTCTCTCAACCCTTGCTCTCTTTTTTTCTGATTGAACACCTGAGAATGTTCTCTTCCACCTAACTGGCTAATTTATATTCAAGTTTCCTTTAAAATGTTTAAAAATTTTTTTTAAAAAAATTGTCAACAAAGCAAGCATACAAAAAATGTGTATAATAAATATGAACAATTTAAAAAGTAACAAAATGAGCTTCTCTATACCCATAATGCAGGTTAAGGTATGGAACGTTACCTCTGTCTTAGAAGGCATTGGGTGTAAGCCACGGATGTATGATCACTAATTATATTTGAACATGGTGCAGTGGTCCTAGCCAGCATGGAAGGCAAGACAGTGAAACAAAATGTAGAAAGATTGGAAAGGAAGAAACAAAACTCTTATTATTCACGGGTGATATAATTCTCTATGTAGAAAACCTTAAAAAAATTGAAAGATACATTATTAGAATTAATAAGAGAGTTAGCAAGTTTTCTGAATACAAAATCAATATGCCAAAGTGCATCGAATTCCATATGCTGTTTGAACACGCGATTTTAAAATCTAAACTTTGTAATAGTCAAACACACACACACGCATATATACACAACAATATAAAATACCTAGAAAAAAGTCCAATGAACATTATGAAAGCCCATTATGGAAAATTACAAAAATCTTTTGAAAGATATTAAAGACTTAACAATGGATAGAGAAGCTCAGTATTATAAAGATGGTGAACATCTCCCCAAATTCAGTAATAGATGTCATGCAATTCCAATGAAAATGTCAATAGGGTATTTCACAGAACTTAAGCTAAAATATAATCGGAAGTGCTCAGGTCAATAATAGTCAAGAAGAATAAGAAAAATGGGTTGCATGGTCTTTCTTTTGTAGGTATCATGACTTATTGTAAAGTTAGGGTAATCAAGCAGTAGTGATATCAGACAAAGGAAATTGACATTGGTCAGATTACAGCACCCACAAACAGCCCAGGCAAATATGGAAACCTGATTTATGGCAAAGCTGGTGTTGCAAATCAGTGGGAAAATGATAGACTTTTCAAAAAACAGTGCTAAGACTCTGGGTTATCAATAGGGGGAAAAAGGAAATTAAACCCCTAAATCACCCTATACAGAAAAATCAATCCAGATGGATTGAAGACTTAAATATGAAAGGCAAAACTATAAAACTTTTAGAAGATATCATAAGAACAAACCTTTAAGCTCCCAGAGCAGGAAAGGACTTCTTAAGACACAGACACTTGCAAACATATGGGCGTTGACACAAGTGATTGGCAGCGCTAGAGCTTTGCAACTTGGAAATGAGGTGGGTTCCACCACTCCCCACGCAGACTGGCACCCAGGAGACAGACCAGAAAGAGAGGCTTTGGAAGGCACATAAACTGCATGCCACACATGGTGATTGTGAAAGATACTAAGTTTGTGTTATAAAGCAATTAACCAACACTTACAAATGATTAAATAGAGAAATGGTTTGCACAGACATTAAAAGAGCATATTTTAGTTATGTAAGATCAGGAAGAACCTTATATCCTTCTGGAGTCTAAAAATATTTACAAAAATTTAATTAGTAACACAGAAGACTAATTAAGATGAGATTATATCACAATTCCAATCTCTACAAGCTTGGTGCACTAGCACTCACACTACTGACCTACCTACTGTACATGTAAACTCCTCAATTACTTCATCAGAATCGATCTTCTCTGCATATTTATGTTCAGTACCCAATACAGCCAGATTTGTCTACCTTTGCTCACAGTAGATAGCACAGTTTCTGTTAATTTTAATTTTGAAAAATTTCTTTCACAGACAATAACAGATATAGACAAATAGGAAAAATCTTAAAGATAGGATAAATTTGGCAGAAATTCATAAATAATAAATTCTAGAAATTGCAATGCTGTTTGTCTATTGCGATTGATTCTAATGGTCTTCAAATGTTTCCGCAGTCAAAAAGTTTCCACTGAAATAACTTCACCTGACAATTTATTATAAATTTTAGTATATTTGTCAAAGACTTCCAAAGATGTTCTTCTGCAAATATCAGAGAAATGATTGATTGGTAGAAGAAGTTAAGATCATTTCATCCATTGCTTAGAACGAATGTCAAGTCTCCTTGAAAATGATGGAGGCATTCAAACACTGTTCTTCAGGTAATGTAAGACCAGCATCTTTTGTCATTTCTCCTGGCGTTCTTCTTTGAAATTTGACTCTTTTTTCTATGTAAATGTCCATAATTTGCGATTATTTTCTACTCTGATTAACTTCATATCAAAAGGAAAAGATAATTCAGAAAAGAAAAATCTCATATAGCTGTCATCAACCGTTTCAAGTTCATTGCTTAAATACAGGAATATGCATCAAACCATAGGTGTTACAGTACAGGTTGTACCCAACACAAGCTTGAAAAATTTCAAAACATTAAAGAACTTACTCTCTAAACAAATGCATTTAGTTGAGTTTGTGTTTGTGGGGTCCACTGTGCAAATGGGAGTTCTCCAAATTAGCTCCCATGTAAATGTACTCCAAATTTATTTAAGGGAAGTTAATAAAAATATTCTACTCTGAAAATTACATTTACATTATTAAAAACCAGCAAACACAGTAATTGTTTAGAACTTAAACCAACAAAAGATTTTTTCAAGGAGGAGTGTTTTATCACTAACCTTGTCGTGTAGCCGGCATTTGGTGATACAAGAAAGCGTCTGGACTTTTAGTTGGTCTTATGATTATTACAAATTCCCTATATACAGTACATCATTTTATTTCTTGCCCCTTGACGGACCACTTCCACTGCCCACCCTTGGTTCACCAGTTTACATAATATTAAACAAAATAACCTTAAGATATATAGATATTTATGCATTGAATTCTTAGCTATTTAATTCAATGTCGGTGACAAATCTTTCAAGTAAAGTCTTGTTTTGGAATTCTTCACATCTAGTGAGGTTGAACTAAAAGCAGAATGTCAGTTGGCACCTTGGAATTTCACAAGGAGGAAAAAGTCCAAAATCATGTATAACATCCGTGATAAATCATTTTCTACTTAGACATACAAAGAATACAAAGAGTATGAAGAAAAGAAGAAAGTGGATTTTTGTTTTGTTCTGTCGTTGTTGTTTTACAGAAGTATCCTCAAAGGTCTTGCTCCTCCACGCGCTTCAGCAGAAGGCTTTCCTGCCTTCAGTGCAGCCCTGGGCCTCCTCAGATCCTCACAGGAGACAGTTTTTTCATTTTCACCTATGCTTTTGCCTTCTGCAAATTCCTTACTGTTTTGCCAACTGAGACAGCAAATAAAACTATTTTCAATATATTTTCTGTCTTATTCAGCTTTTAAGCTGTTTGCATTTGAAGAATCACTAGGGTATGTAATCACCATCCCTCTGGACTCTGACAGCTTCTAAAGAACTCTTTTTTCTTCACTTCCTCTGGCATGACTCCCTGATGCCACTAACTGGGTCTTATCACCTCGGTTTATGCTCTGAGCACTTCCCCTTTCATAACAAGTGCTTATAATATTTGTCTTCCTCAACGCAGCTTCTGGAAGCTCCTCTGTGTTGTTTCCTATAATATCCTTGAAGCTTCACTCATGGAACACTGTAGATGCCCCTCCTTTCTTTTCTTTCTTACCCTGCCCCACTCTCCTTTCTCGATCCTTCCTTTCTTTATCCATTCCTTCAACAAATATTTAATGAAGACCAACTATGCACCTGATCTATTTAAATAAGCAATGAAAATACAGTTTTCTAAGTGTTCTGATATGAGAATTAGGGTGATATGGGAGGCATCCTTAAGTCAACTTGAGAAATTTAGAGAAGGCCCCTCAAAGAATTTAGAAGTTGCCCACAGCAATTATCCATTCATTAACACTCCTTTTTTGACCTTTCCCCCTTCCCTGTCTCACTGTCCCCACTCTCTCTCTTACGCCCTGGAATCATCTCCCAAAGAAATCACCTGCACCAGGCTCTTCCCTCAGGCTCTCCTTTCAAAGGGAGACAAAAGGAGCATTGATGAACCACAACAGCATCTTTCTCTGTCTCTCTGTACTATGATTTTTCAGGTTCAGATCCTATTGCTAAGTATTTCATTGTCACCAAGTTTTTCAAGTTAAATTTCTGACAGAGAATCTTATTTGCCCTGATTCTCCTTTCTAGACCAAACTCTTTTTTCAGTTACTGGGAGCCTATAGTCTGGCTCTTTTGGGGTAAGATGCGTGTGCTCACCTCAGTTCAATCTGTTGTGGTTGGCTGTGTAGGGTGCAGAGAACTGCCCTCAATAGAATCTGTCCACAGGACAATAACTTTAGAGGATGGCAGATACTCTGAAAACTCAAGTGTTGGATGAATTGAGTTCTTTCTACACTGCTGCACAGGAAGCATTGTTGTTCTCACTCTCAGATGGGGAAACTGAGGATCAAAGTGATTAAGTGACTGGCTCAGGATTTCACACACATTAATGATAATGTCTACGCTTACATCCAGAACTTTTTAACTTTAGAGTTCTTTTCATTACACCGTAATGCATCTTCAACATGAACAGTCAGGAGTCAGTAGATTAGATGTAGAACCAATATGCCCCTTTTTATTAAATTATAATATGTGAAAAAGCACATTATTTCCTGAAATGAGCTCATACCTGTCCTTTACCTTCTTAATTTTGAGGGCATATTCATAAGAGAAAAACAAAAAGATATGAGCAATAAATTGAATCTTTGCATTTGAACCAGAAAACTTGAGGCTAAGTGGTGTGGTAGGGGATGGTTTGTCTTAAGGTCAAAAACTCACAGGTAATTGGTGGCATAGTTGAGATCTTAACAGGAGACATTACAGATGGAAAAATCTGTAAATCCAAGTCCCGTCTCACTCAGAGAAGACATCTCACCACAAAAATGTGAAAGCCTGTGAGCAAAAACCATGTCTGTGATGTTCTCTGTTGATGAAATACAGTCATGTGTGACATGACATTTTGGCCAATAACAGGCTGCATACACGATGGTGGTCAGATAAGGTTAGTACCATATAGTCTAGGTGTGTAGTAGGCTATACCATCTAGGTTTGTGTAAGTACACTCCATGATGTGTGCACAATGATGAAATCACCCAACAATGCATTTCTCAGGATGTATCCTTGTCCTTAAGAGATGAATGGCTGTACCTATTTTTGCTATGTGAAGAAATGGCCCTTCGAAAATACACACAGTACCAGGCAGGACATTTATTGTTTTAAGTAAAAAGGGAATGTATTGCCTCAATGTAATACAAGACCCAGTAGGGTAGATGAAACTTCAGATCCGTCTAAAGTCAGGATCAAATTACATCTTTAAGACTTTAGCTCTACCTCTGGTTGGTAAGATTTTAGTCTCTGCCACATGGAAGTAGCCATTCCTACTCCCTCTCAGGTTTCATGTTCACAGAATCAGAACAAGAATCTATTTCCCGGGAGACTCAGCACAAATCTCAGTGAATGTTGTTGACTCTGATATGATGACTTGTCCATCCCTGAACCTATCACTGTGGCTAAAGAACTGAGGTTGCCTGATTAGTTGGGACTGATTCCCTGGCTTGGGTACAGTGTTAGCTTTACCTGAAACACTCCAATGGAGAGTGACAGGAGATTGGAGCCTCTAATAAAATCAAGGTCCTTTTCACACAAGAAGAGAGAGTAAACTCTGGGTGACCTAAATACATGTGCACACAAACACAAACAGCAGAGATTCCCTACCTGCCCTACTTTATCCTCACAATGAAATACAAATATGTTCAGAAGTTTGTTAGACTTCAGCTATCCTCAGATTAAACATAATTAATGAGTTGACAGATCCCACAGATGGAATTAAAAAAGCAAAGAGTTCAACCAAACAGTGCAAATCTGGATTGTTCTCTTTTTAATGCCGATCTGGTAAACTCCTATTCATTCTTCAATGCCCAGCTTATTTGCTACCTCCTCTGTGAAGTGTCCACTAGTCCTCTAGTCAAAGTCCTTTCCTTTCATGATAATAGTGGGCATCTATTGTGCTACAAAGAGGTGATTATATAATGATAAAAGGGTCAAGTCAAGAGGAAGACATAACAGTTGTGAATATATATGCACCCAACGTTATAGCACCTAAATAATGTAAAGCAAATATTGACAGATCTGAAGGGAGAAATTGACAGCAATACAATAATAATAGAAGACTCTAATGCTCCACTTTTAATAATGAATAGAACACTCAGACAGAAAATTAAGAAAGAAAGAATGAATTTGAACGACATTATACATCAAATGGACCTAACAGACACATACAGAACTTTCCACTGAACAGTAGAATGCTAACTCTTTTCAAGTGCACATGGAACATTCTCTAGGATAGATCACATTTTAGGCCACAAAACAAGTCTTAACAAATTTAAGAAGATCAAAATCATGCCAAGTATCTTTTTTGACTACAATGGAATGAAACTAGAAATCAATAACAGTGAGAAAATGGGAAAATTCACAAATATGTGGAAACTGAAAAACAGACTCTCGAACAACCATTGGTCAAAAAGCAAAATTTTTAAAAGAGAATTTAAAAAATATCTTGTGATAAATGAAAATCAAAACACAACATACCAAAACTTATGGGATTCAGGAAAAGAAATATTAAGAGGGAAGTTTATAGTGATAAACACCTAAATTTAAAAACAAGAAAGAGCTCAAGTAACCTAAATTTATACGTCAAAGAACCAGAAAAAGAGGAACAAACTAAGCCCACAATTAGCAGAAGAAAGGAAATAAAAAATATTAGAGCATAAATAAACAGAGAGTAGAAAAACAATATAGAAAAGTCAACAAAATTAAGAGTTGTTTTCTTGAAAAGACAAACGAAATCTATAAACCTTTAGCCAGTGTTCCATGTATACTCCTGTTCATTGTCTTATTGATCTCGGTATTCTCTCGTTTGCCCAGGGCTGGGCCCAAATGAAATCTGCACACGTTTACTGAGTGAATTGAATGAGACACAATACCCAGTATAGCACTGATGTGTTGTAAGTATTCAATGTGCCAAATGTATTGAGCATAAATTTCCCTGGACCAAAAAGCCCCCACTGTTTATTGGTGCAAATCTAATTGTATTTACTTTATTCGATGTTTAATAATGCAACAGATGCATCAGCAGCCAAACTTCAGACATCTTGTTTACCCAACATTGTCTCGATCTCCACAGCCAAAGGGAACAGTTTTGGGAGATTCTCCTTAGAGGAGTGTATGGGCTGAAACACACACTTTATTTTGGCTTCAAAGACATTTGTGGCTGATTTCTCACTTCAATGAGATTGCTGATAAGTGTGCACAGGATAAATCAGAGCCCAGGATTTCCAACCTGAAGTCACACACATAGCAAAATGATTAAAAACACAGTCATTGTCACCACACAGACCCGGGGTTGCGTCCCACATTTCTATACATAAGTAAATGCACACAGCATTTGTGCCTCTAGGATTGTTACTCGTCATCCCTAAGCTCCAATTTATTTACGTGTAAAAGAGAGTAAGTCATGGGGTGTAGTGAGAATTAAGGAAAACAGCAATCTTAAAACCCCTAACCTGTGCTTAATGAAAGTCACCTTTTATTTCAATTCTCTCAGCCTTTATTAAGTACTTTGTTACATGCCAAGCACTCGCCAAGTGTTGTAATGAAACACAGGTGAGCAAGATCCATGCATTCTTCTCTCTAAGAACTTAAAGCCTCTTGGAGAATAAAATATATGTGAAGAAAGGAAGGAAGAAATATATACGTACATACATATAACACAAAATAAAGTAAACTTGAGGAAAATTACCAAGCGAATTTTTCTTAGATTAAACTGAGAACTTGATTTATATGCCTTTCACAATCTTTTTACTTCCTTTTCTCATGTTTAGAATAAAACCCAAGCTTCTGATCCTGGCACACTTGTCTGCCCACTCCTTGCTCTGCTAGCCCCTCTCGCCTCATCTCTTACAGTGTCCCAACTCCTCCTTTTAACCATGAAAATGTCGAAATTGTTACATCATGACCTTGCTCATGCTATTCTGTCTCCCTGGAACTTCTTCCCACTCCTCTTTACCAGATGAGAAATTTCTCTTCATCTCCCACAACTCAGCTCAGACACCATCTTCTCCTCCCACTTCATATGACTCCCATGTCCCTGCTCTGTGTTTCACGGCACCTGGATAGAATTCAGACACAGCACTCGGCTTTGCTGTTATTTTTTTAAGTCTCTCTCTCTCTCCAACCGGATTATAAAATATTCCAGAGCAGTGTCTGTGGCTGGTTAATTTTCATGTTCCTGCAGCCTAGCATATGGCGTGGTGTGTAGTTGGTACCAAAGGAACCTCTGTGGCACCGGCTGGCTGAGCTTTTCTAATGGCAACTTTTGTCTGGTTGCCTGATTTCAGTCAAGCCCCAGGTTTTGCCCAGACTTTGGTGAGCTTGCTACTCACTTTCAGGGGTGGACATTGGGTTCTTTTACCTCCACAAGAGAGACCAAGCTCTGGGAATTGAGTCACATTCAAGCAACAGAGGAGGAAACCAACACATTAAAGTATTCATTTGTTTGGAGAAAGTGTGTGGCCAATGTTTTCAGCAGCCAGGTTGGGGCGTCTCCTTGGGACACTGAACTAAGAGCTGTGGCAGCTTGTTTGGAAGACAGTAAAGGAAAATGTCATTAATTAATGACATCCTCTTCCCACTAGTGGACGTGTGGCATTTGGAATCAGACAGACGGGGATTTAATTTTTATCTCAATCTCCACCTGCGTGACCTTGAAAAAGTTACTTAACTTTTCTAAGCCTCAGTATTGTCTTCATTTATAAAATAGGAATAATTGCACTTTCCCAAGAGGGCTGTTGTGAGAAATAGTAGACAGAATATAAGATAGAGTATATAGTGTCTATAGTACAGAGTACTTAGAATGTAGTATCTAAAGGAGCAGGCACACAGGACACTTTACTCAATGGCCGCACTTGTTCTTGAGATAGACTTGCTGAGAATGCTGAACTACTTGAGTCAGTCAGTCAAGACATCTTCTGTGCTGGAGTCACAGATTCTGTGCAACTCAACTCCCTTCTTTTCAATACTCCATCATTTTCCAAAACAAAACCTCACTGTTGCATTAATACTTCTTGATATGACCGGGTAATTTACATCAGGGCTCCTTGAAGTTGACAAGACCCCAACGCAGTCTGAGCCCTAACTTCAAGCAGATTATTTCCAGAAAGTTCTCAACAAATGGCTAACCCCATGCAGCACTTTAAGTTCTAGAATTTTCCACTTGATGGTGACACTTCTTGACCTTCTATACTTGACATTAGCATTAATTGTTACTGAAATGTCTCCCAGACTCCTTAACATGGTTTATAAAGCCCTCCACACTCCCAACCCCAGGCCTTTGTGTAACTGTCTCGTCCCCCTGGAGCTCTGCAACTTGCTCAGCTTGACTCTCATCCTTCAGGCCATAAGCTAACTGCCCTTTTGACCAACTCACGAACCTTCGCCAACCCTGCAATAGGTCGTGGGCCCAGTGTACGTGTTCTAGCCACCACGCACTGCATTTTAGATTACTTCTGGATTATAATCCCAAAATGTACAGTTACTTTTTTGTGCCTTCTGGATTGAAAGAAGATAATCTAAATTTATACAGGGAAGAACTGAGCATGTTTCCTGGCCCATTATTTCTGGCAGCACGTACCGAATGCTCCATAAACAGTAGTTGAATGAATGAACAAAGGTGGTTGGTAAGAGCCCTTTAAGCATGTCCCCTCTGGGGCATATCATGGGATGGAAGAACTCTGGCTTTGGGGTCTGGGGGCTCAGTTGCAAACGCCAGATCTGCTGCCTCTTTCCTGGGTGATCACAGGCAAGTTACTTCTCTACAAAAGAGTCTCCTCATCTATAAAACAGGAATGAAAATCCGTTCCTCACAGGATTGCTGTCAGAATAAAGGAAATAAAAACCAGACAAAAACCAAACCCAAACACCCTTCTCAGAGCAGGTATTTTGCCCATGACAGTGAGTCACTTCAAGCTTTCAGCCTAACACCCCTTCTGAATGCCCTGCCACATCTATCAATGCCTTCAGAATCGTGTGTGTATTTGATGTGCATGTGGAACTGTGTGTCTACGTGTGTGTGTGAGCGCCTGTCTTTGTCATAGCAGAGAAGACAGAATACACAGGTAATCTAATGTGGCACATGGGAGCTTGGAGACCTCTCTGATTATTCAAATGCGCTGCCCTCAGCTCAGTCTTGTTGTTAATGGGTCCTTCATGGGACAGGTCATCCTCTCCCCAAGTTTGAGCTGAGCTACACCTCTCGTGCTCCAGACACCATTACCAATTAGAGGGGAAAATCCAACTTAGTGGACTTAATCCTTAATCAGTAAACGTGTGCAGATTTCATTTGGGCCCAGCCCTGGGCAAACGAGAGAATACCGAGATCAATAAGAAAGCTTGTAGGTTTTTGTACTTTTCGTAGATTTTTCTTTTACTTGTTTTTCTCTGATTTTTCGCCCCTCCTCTACCTGTAATAAAAAATGGGATGATAACATCTACCCGAGATAATGTTTTTAGTTCTGTGTGGGAATAAAATAAGATAATCTAACAGGGAGAGGATCCAGGAATCTATGTTCTCTTGTTTCCATTATGTTCCACCTGGGTGGGTTGCCTAACTTCTCCAAGCCTCTTGGTTCTTACGTAAAACGGAGAGGGAAGCCCGCCCTCTCTACTTCGTGGGTTTGTCGCATGGGTCTGATGAGAACAAATGGTCTTAGAATATGTTGTGCAGAATGTTAATGTAAATATGAAGTGATGCCTGTAACTGACACACCTTTTCTCAGAGACAGGAGCGTTCCAAATCAAGCTTACTTGCAGATTCTCTAAACAAAGTTCAAGATTGGGAAGTGTGACAAATATTTTCGTGACTAGATTTGTAAACTGCCTGGCTAGAGATTTTGGGGAAATATTCCGAGAAGTTGATTTGGTCTCAAACCTCAGGTCTAGAGTGCTGTGATGTGAAGGCGAGAAAGGCACAGAGACTCTGTTCTCCCCTCTCTAGCTAGCCTTCTGCCTCATTTTTGTAGTTATCTTATTCAGAACTTAAATCTTCAGACTTTAGAAGGATGGTAAGCATTTTTTTTTTCTCGTTGTTCCTTCCTCAAAGTCATGAATGCTCTTCAAGCAAAAATTATTAGTTTTACACCATTTTCTTGGCATGAAATTGCAGTTTAATGATCTGGGGCAGGGTTTTGCTGATTCTACAGCTAAGGGATCTGGGCCGTGTTTTCTAAGAGAACATAGCAAAGGTGGCACGTGCCATCCCTCAGGTCACAGGACAGGTTCTTGATGTCAGCTCACTCACCTGATCATTTTCAATTGAAGGAAATACCAGATATTAATTTTAGTCTACTCAATACCTGCAACTACTGAGTCCTTGACAAGTTGACCTTGGCTATCTCTTAGAGCTTTGTATTACAGGGGGAACAAAACATTGACAGTAGTGAACTATATCTAATCCCCCCACATACTGGCTCTGCGGTCCTTAGGCACCAGCCCTGTACCTCCGTTTTCTGATTGGCATAACTGTGCATGAAAACATCAATCTGGCCTCTGAAAAAGTCCTGGCCCAAGAAAAATGCATAATTAATTGATGTTTCTTTCCCATTTGCTTCTGAATACATGCTGTCCCTTCCTGAAGCACTCCCACCTGTCCACTCCTTTCTGGGTACCCTTTGAGCAGACTGTAATGCATCCACCTGCAAGGAGCTGGGGTACTTATTTCTTAACTCCCAACTCACATTGGATGGGGGTACTCCTAGGGGTGCTACAGCCCTCTTATGATGGTCCTGCAAGTGGACAAGCAGAGAGATGCTGGTGCTTGAAGAAAGACACTTCAGCCTTCAAGAGATCTTGTCCACCTGGGATGCAGGTGAGCACCGCACGGGTATGGGAATGTGGGGCAGGGTATTAACAGCTTCTGTACCCTGCAATGTGTACCCCAGAGTTGGGAGGGATCAGAAGTGTGAATAAGTAGAATCAACAAGTACAGAACAGAGAGTGCTGGGCATGATGCTAAGAGGTGAGACAGTAGCAGACAAAGGGAGAATGTGAGTTAGGCTGGGCAGGCAGGAGGTAAGCATGGATCTGTAAATTTCCCTGCTGAGGTCCCTGGAGTCCCCTCAGACCCTTACATTCTCCATCTGCAGTGTGGCATATATGAAACAACTTGTCTTCTGCGAAGTCTGTGAGATCCTGTCTTTTCCTCCAACTTGTATTCATCCTTAAACTAGCCAACCCCTTCCTCCCTAAACTCGCTTGAGTCAGTCTCTGTTCCTTGCCACCAAGAGAGCCCCAGCTAAAACATGCATTAAGCCCACAGCCCAACCTCACATAAACCAGAGCCCCAGGCTCCATCATAGATGCTGGCCAGTGTTCTGTCTGCCAGGCAGCCTGGGAGAGATGTTAAGATTGCAGACTCTGGAGTCAGTGCATCTGGGTGTAATTCCCAACTCCCTCAATTATTTTCTGTGTGACCTTGGCAAGTTACTTGATTTCTCTGTGCCTCAGTTTTCTTCTCTCTAAAATGAGGATAATAATACCTACCTTATTGTGATATTGGAAAACTTAGTGAGTTAATATAAGGTGTGATCAGAAAAGTAACTGGCACAGAGTAAGCTCTTAGTTAAGTGTTAGCTAGTTTTATCATTTGACTTAACTGCAATCTTGACCCTCCTCTTGCTGCCCTCGTGTTCAGCCACAGGGGCAATGAGCCCATTGCAGCAAAGTAGGAGAGAAACTGGCCACGCTGGTGTTGGGCACACACCCACAAGGCAAGTCTGCAGGGTGGGCAGTGGTGACAGAGCCCGGCAGCAGCAGAGCCTGCCTTGCAGGAACGACCAGCATTAATTCTTGTCACATATCCCAAATCAATCCTACAGTGATTTTGTTCCAAATCCTTACTGGAAAAAGGGGCCGAGATTGTTACTCTACTTTTTGTTAATATTCAATGGATAGGAGGAAGAGCTTGAAGGCTGTGGGCTGGTCTTAATAGCTGATGCTCTTCCAAGAGTGAATATAATTTAGGGACAAGTCTTGAAAGTAACAGCTCTATGTCGGTGGGGGACCCAGTTTGATACACCTCTAGCAGGGACTCCTGTTCCTTCCAGGTCCCTGGGGCTTTTTAGCACATCCACAGTCAAGCTGGGATATACTCATTCTCTGCTTTAGGACATCATGCTTACACCCAACTGGGAGCTTAGCTAAGTCTCCGCACAGGAACACAGTAAAGACAGCTCTGAGAGTCTGCTCAGTAAAAACCCCTAGCGGCCCCTCCATAAAGCATGTGGGTACAGGGATATTTCCCTCTAGCAAGTGGGAACTGGCTGGCATTATGTCACCGTGTCAAGGGACAGCATCCTATTAAACTACTAGAATTTTCTAGTCTCTGTCTGTATCTTTCACTGCCCCTTCAGTTCTATAAGCACAGAAGTGATGTCCCTGAGACAGAGACCCTGCTTGATTCTGTGGGCTCCTCTGTTAGACTGTGATGCTCCTCAGAGCTGAGATGGGTCCTGGTCCCTCCGCTTGCCCACTGGTTTATGATTCCTGAAGGCTGGGGCAGAACGGAGTTGGGAAAGTGTTTGGTGCTCAAAAAATATTTGGTGCACGGATACACAGATGAAAGAATATGGCAAAATTCCTTCTTGTTGCCTATTAAAATGTTTAATCCTTTAGATACCAGCAAACACATATCCTCTCAGAGGAGTGGTCCCAGGCTGGCCAATTAGCCAAACCCCTTTAACAAGGGAGCTTTGATGGTGACCTCTGTATCATATCATGATGGTTATTCGTTAGTCAATTGTGTGATTACATTTTTAATGTGTGATTATATTTTATAGCATCATGCCCTCCACTATAAGCTTCATTATGACCAGAAACACATCATTTTTGCTCATTGTAGCATCATAAGTGTCCAGCAGAGTGGCTAGAACATAGAGAATCTCAAAAATATTTTCAAATAAATGAGCAAATAAAAAGATTGTGCAAAACAAATATGTTTACTGCAACCCTGCATCATAAAAAGATTGAAAAGCCAATAGTTGGCATTTATAGATTCCAGGCTTGCCCAAAAAACAGCTGCAGGAGAAATGGTTTAGGAAATATGTAAGAGCTCTCCAATCATCTTTGTTAAGGGTGTCCATTTAGTCAGACAATTATGTTTCCTTGCCCTCCTTTCAGTAAACAGGTTTCAAAACGGAGGTGCATTTCCAAAGATATCGGCCAATTTTATACATAATTTTTTTTCTAAAGCTGGTGGGTGAATGCTTATTAAAAAAACCAGTAATTTAAATGGAGGGATTTTCATCCCCCTGAAGCACTTGTTTACTGTGGTATTTTTTCTTAATGTCTTTGAGGAAAATAAAGGCCTTTTTCTAACAACGGGAGAGTCCTATGGATGCCGATTACCGTAAATATACCAGCAAGCTTTCTGAGACGTGACTCGAGCTCATCATTATTTCCATTCGTCTTCTTCTTTCTTTGTAACATGAGCCAAGTTCCCCACTCCCACATACACATGTTGTTTTGAAGCGTTGTCCAAGCTAAGCACAAATTCCAGGTATTAACTGCAATGCTCACGGAACACACTGATGGAGGGGTGACCGATCTTTTTGTGAAGAGAAATTCAAATGCCATAAAGATCTTCTTCGGGGGAAGGAAAGGGCATTTTTATGCACGTTTGGCATTACATAGAAACTACCTAACCCAAACATGTAGATTTTTTTTATTCTTCATCTTATTTATGCTACTCATAGATTTTTATTAACCTATGCCAGTATTTTCCAACTGGTGCTTTATCTAAAGTATTGTCTTATCTCCTTTTGACAGGCTTGATGGTGGAGCAGGAAATTCAGTGAAAACCATTCATTCATTTCTTTGTCCACCTGTTCATTCTCTCATCTGTTTGTTCAAATATTTGTTCTTTTAGTCAATAGAACTTTATTTAAAATCTACCACCCTTCAGGTATGGCGTCAGGCTCACCAAAAGCCCTGAGCGGTGTGGTGGTACCATGGCTCAAGGTGCCGTTCATTCCACCTGGAGAAACTTGTTGGAGCCCTTCCTCATGCGATCGGCAGACACTGTGGGCCTTGGAGGGGTGGCCACTACCTTGGTGTATCTCTCCTGTTTTCATCAAATCCTTGCTTCAGGAATGCAGAGATGTATCAACTAGAGGTTCTGACCTCAGGTAGAAAAGACAAGCATGTCAACCATCACACCTCGATGTGGCACGTGTGAAGGTGGGGCTAAGTGCAGGCATGTGTTTGCGAGTACAGATGAAAGGAATGTCCCCCAAGCTGACCATTGACAGACAGGTATGCATGAGCTTGGAGAAGGGGAGGAGAAAGAAAATTCAAGAGAGGGGACCAGATATATCTGAATTTCTGCAAGGTTTTTGACATGAGAATAAAAAAAAAAAAAGAAAATGTTTCTAGAATTGAGAATTGGCGTGTTTTTCACCAGTCAAATGAGGCATGGGCCTGAGAGACGCTCATGCCTCTCCCATCCTTTCTTTTCTTTTCCCTACATCCTTCTCTCCTTCCACAGGTTCTTCTCTGCTGAGCGTCTTAGTCTAGCTAGTACTCAATCCCCGACAGTGCCTGGAGCACACATTCCATGACTGTGTCTTTTCAGCCAGCGTAATCCCAGGGTGAATCCCCTGCCAGCCATCTGCTGAACTTGGCCAGTTGTGCAGATTCAGCACCACTGGTGGAAGGTGATGGCAAGTCTTCTGCAAACAGGAAGCACCTGGCTGGTTCTGCTGATGCTGAAAGATGGGAAAGGCAGATAGGCAGTCACCGTTTTTCAAACTGACAGCTGGAAATAAAAAGGCAATCAGGCCAAATGTTCACTGGGACAGAGCATCTTGATGGGGAAGTTGTAATTGAATCAACTTAATGAGGAGAGGAGGTGGTTTTAGGCATACTGTGCATTTGAGGGCCATACATAGGTAGATAAAACCTCAAAAGGGTGACTTAAAAGATGTTAAGGAAGGAGATAAGGCCTCCAGGAAGCCTCTTGTGCTTGCTATCTACGTACAACATCACTTTATCAGCACCAACTCACTTGTAAGCCAAAATCTAAAATTCAGGAGCAGACACTGACTTTTCAGGCAGCTTAATACTCTAGGACCCAATTAACTAGGGACAGCTAGAAAGGGGGAGATAAAATAGTGTATAATGAGATCATCAGGGGTATGCAAATGAAATCCCACAGTCTTGTAATGTTGTGATAGAAAAGATATTTATACAAATCATTATGTTTGTATGTGGAGCATCAAAGAACTGCCCCAGTCCAGTACCCACGTGAAATCACCCTCTGGACTACAAAGAATCCTGGATACAGTTAGATCCCAGCTCACAGTCGCTCCTCCCAGGAAGACCTGCGGTGAATGCGTCACATTTTCTGAGCCTGGAGATGCATCTCATTCCTGGGAAAAAAATACCCCAGGATTCTCAGCAACGTATTCCCTACTGCCCGAAACTCTTGTTTAGCATGATGTGACAGACAGAGGTAACAGAAGGGAAGAGAAAACTGATAATTTTCATGAACCTAGAACTTAACTTGGATAATGCTTTTCACATATCTTCTTTAATCTTTACATTCTTACAAGAAAGAGAACATTATGCTCATTTTATAAATTTGAGCCCAAGGTTGGGAGGGGCTAAACAACTGGCTTGAGGCTGCACGCTGGGAGAGTGGAGTCTGGGCCACTATCTCAGAAATGCTGGAAGCAAACTGCATGACTCTTTACTCTACAGGAGGAATCACAAGTACGTTCCAGGTTCTACCCCGGGGAAGGTAGTTTTCCTCTTCTCAGGTCCCTGAGCCTCTGCAGGATTCTCCGCAGAGTCCTTTGTTCCTTGATCTCTGGCAGACGGAATTCGCCTTCTGCTCACTCTCTCTAGGGCTTATGCATAGTGGCTGTTTTTTCTAGACCCCACCCTCCAGGCGCCTGCTGTCAGGTGCACTTAAGATGGAATGAGCCATGCAGAGGCCCTGTGTCTTCAAAAGGTTTTCAAGTACATTTCAACATTTCTCCATGATGTCACCCCATCCAGCCTGTGTTGGAACCCAAGCTCAAATTCATTCTCTGTACTTTTATTTGTTTGAAAAGAATTGGTTGACAGTTGCAAATGTTTTCTTTAAAATTAATTCTTTTGCCATTTGTTTTAAGAACTGAGGCTAAGCTCTTATATTCTCCTTATTCTCATGTTTTGGTAAGTCCAGGTTGGTGTCCTAGCCCCAGGCTGACTTCATATCTCTACCTGCATCATCCCCTGACTAGGTACCTGGGTGCATCTGTCTTTTTAAGATCAATATCCTAGTAAATCCTAGTCCTCCCATCTTTATGATCCCATCCTTCCCAACAAGCAAAAATAAAGTAAGGTCCTAACTCAAGCTGCTTAACTCTCCCGTCTCTCATCTTTGAGGTTTGTGCCTTGAAGGAGAACCTTCCATTCACTGTCAAGCTTCTGGGATAGGAGAAGAGGTGGTAAGCATGCTCTTGTTTGTGGCTCCTTCTCTTTGATGTGATTTAATAGCCAGATTAGCTCAGAAACAGACAAGGGCCAATGAATACCTGAGGACACAATTCTCTAACTAAGTTTTTTTTTGTTTTTTTTTTTTTTTGGTGAGGAAAATTGTCCCTGAGCTAGCATCTGTTGCCCATCTTGCTCTTTTTGCTTGAGGAAGATTGCCCCTGAGCTAACATCTGTGCCAATTTTCCTCAATTTTGTATCTGGGATGCCACCACAGCATGGCTTGATGTGCAGTGCATAGGCTCTCACCCAGGATCCGAACCGTGAACCCTGGGCCACCAACGTGGAGCATGAGAACTTAACCACTCCACCAGTGGGCTGGGCCCTAACTTTAAATTTAATTACTTATTTCCTTTGGTATGTTGGTCTCTGGCTTGGGGTTTCAGGTCTCTATCTCAGTAGATGTAACACATTTGAATCTATGAGTCGAGGCCGGGATCCATGGTTAAGGGGGTGAGGGGCAAGCACCTTCACTTCTAGTTGCCACAGTGCACCCTTCATGGATCTCAAAGAATCTCGGTGCCTGAAAAGACCCGAAAAGAAACGAGCTCTTGTGACACTTCATGATTGCAGGGATGGCGACACTCAGAGTCTCTGCATACACCTTTCTGTCTACAATGAACAATGCACCTTTGAAAACCAAGCCCACAAATGTGTCCATGGGCCAGAAATCGATCCAGCAGATGTTTAAATGACTAACGAGGGCAGTACTTCAAGCTGGAGTCACCAGTTTTCAACGTGTTTTCCTATATAACGTTTTATCTTAACCTCATAATAATCTCAAGGTGTAAGCAGAGCAGGAATTATTATTTTCATTTTGAACATGACGATACAGGCTCTAAAAGGCAAAATGAGTGACTCGTTTAAGTGAATAGTGCAGCCAGAACTCAAACTTGGATGTTCTTTCCACTAAAATGTCATTGCTCAAAACAAAAAAAAAATTAGAAAAAAAAATATTATCTATTTACTTGTATCCTTTTATGCACATAAATTGAATCAAGCTTTTCTGTCAGATGCCAAAATGGTGTGTTATAATGGAAAAAAACAAGCTTGTGGAAGGCAAAACAGGCCGATGTTTGACTTCCAGATGCAATATCCATCCAATGTCACCTTGGGGAGATTGACTCACCTCCCAAGGTCATTTTTCTCAACATAAAATTAGAAAAATAACACCTACCGCAAACGGTTCTTCTGAAGATTAATAAAGTGACATTGTTGTGCACAGTGCCTGGGACACAGCCGTACAGATTTTTATTACCTCAATTTCCCCAGAAAAACCAGACCCTAGAAATAATAAATGCTTATTTTATTAGTTTTCAATTTATTGATGTTTTTGGGGGAGTGTGTAAAGGTGAAAAACCATAACTCATTTGGTTATAAGTATGATAAATCACTTTTATTTGAAGAAAGTAAAATGAAAAGAAATACTAAATTATATAGTTAATGGGACAGCACCTGGTGTAACTGAAGCTGTTGAGATGTTCATTCCAGCCCCAGACAGCATGGTCTGATTTTACTTACATGAGCTGTCGTTCCTGTCTGTCGGGCAGCCATACCTCCCACGGCCCTTCTCAGTGCAAAGGCAGCATGTGCTCAAGCATGTATTCAAGCACAGGACAATGGGCTGTGCATGCTCCATAACCTCCACTGTCCTTCATGATAGACTCAACTCTCCTCAGCTGTCACCTGAACTCCCACCCCCAATGCCCAGCCCTGCTCCCAGAAAAGCCGGGAGGGTCTCCAAGCAGCTGGACTGTCTGCTCTTTGCAGCCAACCTGAGTCAGGTTGAGGGCCTTGCACAAAGAAGAGGTCAGCAAATATTTGTTGTTGGATCTCGCTTCCATAGGACAGCCCTCCAGACGAGTACATGCATAAATCTATACATGTATTGTTTTAAATGTAATGATGTGACTTATTCCATCGCTGTCAATCATTTCTTTGATCTTCAAGTCCCCTTTGCCATTCTGAACCTTCAAATTTGACTGAATCTCTAGCTTGAGGAGAGATCTCCCATTTTTCGCACATAGTATTCCAGACTTGCCCTCTCTGTGGCTGCTTGAGCCCTGTCTCTGGTATAACGAATGAGGAAATGAGCCTGTGGATACATCTGGACTCTGCGAGCTCTAAAATCCTGCCTGCTATAAGCTCTATGATGTGTGTTTGGAGCTAGGCCTCAATACATCTACCTGAGTAACATCTTTCGATCCAAAGAGGGACTCCTTAACTAACAGAACTCTTTGATTTCTGTGCATCTAAGGTGGGAGCACAACTACAGATAAAAGCAGAAATTAGCAGCTTTGACATCAGTTGTAAATTATCAACATTAAAGCTGCATTTTTATCATTTCTAGGTTTTTTAAAAAACTTTTGGTCATTTCCTTCTATACAGGCTGAAAAAGAGTTTGCAATGTGCATTCAGTTTAAGCTGATAGCATAGTTCTTACATTAAGCGCTAGTAATTTCAGCTTGTGAAATACTTGAATCCTTCATCTTGGTTGTAAGTAAAGGGCTTTGTAGGGGATGCAGGTACCAGTTAAACGACTCTCTGTAGTGACTTGAAAACATCTTCACAGATTCTTTGACAGTCTTTCCATTGAGAGGTGGGATCTATGACCCCTCCCCCAGAATCTGGGTTGGATTATGTGGCTCACTCTGAACTTTTGACCAATAGAATGCAGCGGAGGAGACTGCCCAACGTCTGAGGCTAGGTCATAGAAGGTGAAGAAGCATCCACTGTGTTGGTTGGGACATTTACCTTTGGAGTCCTGAGCTGCCATGCAAGCAGATGTTGTACTTTGAAACTGCCATGCTGTAAGGAAGCCCAAACTATTGTCAAATATACCAGGTAGTGGCATATTGGCATGTAACTACTGTGTGCCATTATCTACCTGCAGAACCACATGGAGAGGCCTGAGACTGCATGAAGGGAGAGACGACAGCTTCTGCTGCTCCACCCGCCCACTGTTCCTGTCCCACCTACTGTCTGACTACAATCACATGAGAGTCCTTGAGCCAAAATCGCCCAGCTGAGCCCTTCCTAAATTTCCAGCCCAGAGAAACAGTGAAAGAGGATAAAATGATTATTGTCATTTTAATTCACTGATTTGAGGGCTAATAATTATAAAAAGTAGTAACTAGAACATTATCTTTGTAAGAGTTACTTGCAACTTAATCAATTCAAAAAAACTTCCCAGTATATGCCATTATCTAGACTGCAGAGACAATGTTGAATAGGACAAAGTCCCCAGCCGTAAAGAGTTCATGTCCTAGAGAATCAACTATGCAGATCACTAGGAACTCACTTTTTACAGGTCCCGATGCTGTCCCATTGATAGGACGACAATGAGAGTTCACCAGGCAGAGACGATAGAGAACAGCATTCCATAAGAAGGCAGAGCACAAGCAAGAGCTCAGAGGTGTATGAACTCCGTGTCACCCAGGACCCGGATGCTTTCCATTGTGGTTGAAGCTCAGGGCGAACTGTCACGATTAATTAATCTAGGAAAATGGGACATCTTAAATGGGACATTGAAGCAGTTCTGTGAGGACTTGAATGTCATGCTAAGGTGTTGAAAACTTCTTCTGTAAGTAATGGTGAATTAAGCTGTGGAGGAGTATTGATCAGACGCACATTTTAAAACTAGACACACCCAGATATAAACACATTCTCTCTCTCTATTTATATATTCACACATATATATACATTTAGGTTTGCATATACATATGTGTAATTAAATGAAATATATATTTTATAATTAGAAATGTAAAATATAATCATTATAATACCAATAAAGAAATGCATAAGAATTATATAAACAAGAAATTTAAAAATTACCAAAAAACCAAAAACCAGAGATAAACATTGTTAACTTTTCAGAGAATTCATTCATTGCTTCATGCGTATTCATTCGTTTAAAAATATTTATTGATCTTCTAATAGGTGTCAGGCAGTGATGAATTAGAATGTTTATGGTCCTCAGTTTCATTGCATTTTTAGTATAGTGACAGAGGTGGATAACAAACAAGAAAACAACTCAACATGTTTATGTGAATCGTGAATCGTAACTAGCGTCACGTGAGGAGCAAAAGGTGTGCACGACACAGACTGGGGAGGTTTACACAGAGCGGGCAAAGGAGGTTTCAGTAAAGAATGACACTTCAATTGAGCCCTGAAGGATATCATGAACTAAGTTGATAAGAACAGCTCTGGCAAAGGAACGAGCAGGCACAGGTGCTGAGTGAGGAAGAGCTTGGGGTACAGAGACACCAATGTGGCTGTGCAAAATGAGGGAGGACCCACGCCATGACTGAAGATCGCAGAGGCCGAGAAAAGCCAGACTTGACCAGGGCAGCTGGGAAGGGGACTGTGGGACACTATAAAGAGTTTGAATAGTTTCCCTGTGAAAAGACGTTAAATTGATTTTAAATAGGGGTGGCAGTTTTGGAAACTTATGTGAGTATATGCTACAGTCTGAGTGTTTGCGTTCCCCTAAAGTTCATATGTTGAAACCTAACCCCCAAGGTATGATATTAAGAGATGGGGACATTGGGAGGTGATTCGTACCCTCATAAAAGCAGCCTGAGAAAGCCCCCTTGACTCTCCGCCATGCGAGTTCCCAGGAAAAGATGCCGTCCAGGAAGTGGTCTCTCACCAGACTCTGAATCAGCATGCACCATAACCTTGGACTTTCCGGCCTCCATCACCGTGAGAAATAAATGTTTGTTGTTTATAAGTTTGTGGTATTCTGTTACAGCAGCCCAAACGGACTAAGACAGTTTATATAAATATAAAAATAACTTTAACGAAATAGGATTATAATAAACGTGTTACTTTATTGCTGCATAAAATGTTCTGAATGCTTTTCTATGTGGATAAGTATAGCTCCACACTATTATTTAAAAGGCTATAGAGTATTCTGTTATATGTGGCACTATCATTAATTTAACCGATTCCTTATGGATGGACATTTACTTTTTGCTGTTATAAAAAATGCTGCGTTGAGCATTCACAGCGTGTGTGTTGTTACACACTTTGAAGAGCTGTAGGGAAAAATTAACTGAAGAAGTCTGAATTAAAGAGATATGCAATAGAAATTTTGTGTGTTATGCTAGATTCTCCTCCAAATATGTTTGAACAGTTTCTGTTTCCTGTAGCATTGTCTGAGAGTACCGCGTCCCCTCGCCGGCATAGTCCCTCATACTGATATTTCTAATCCTTGACAGTATTATAGGCTAAAAAAAATCTCATTTTATTTCTATGTTTTTCCATTACCTGTGAGGTTGGATGTCTTTCATATATTTCCCACCTGTGATTCATGTTTTGTGAATTAGATATTTCTGCTCTTTGTTCTTTTTTCCATTGACGTAGTTGTCTCTTTTTCTCTTGTTCCTTTGTCATAGCTCTTAGTAACAAGACTATTAATATTGTTTATTAAATTTCAGATTTCAATTTTTGTTTTTGTGTGATCACACTCACTGGTCTTTTCTTTTATGTACTCTTTTTTTTTTTTTCGATGAGGAATATTGGCCCTGAGCTAATATCTATTTCCAATCTTCTTCAAGCAAAAAGAACTAACATCTGTGCCAATCTTCCTCTGTTCTTATATGTGGAATGCCACTATAGCACGGCTTGATGAGCGGTGATGTGTAGGTCTGTGCCGGGATCTGAACCCATGAACCCTGGGCCACCTAAGAGGAGCACGCAAACTTGACCACTCCGCCACCAGGCTGGTCCTTTATGTTTTCTCTTTTTGAGGTCAAGCTCTGACAGAGGTAGAAAATAATAATGTCAAGAAGATGATGCGATTGTATTTCTGGAAAACCTAACAAGATCTATTGAATCATCAATGTATACAATAGGAAAGTTCAGTAAGTTTACTAGCTATAAAAAATACAAAAATCGATAGCTTTCTCATGCTAAAAACAAAAGGAGAATAATTTCATCCCCCAAAAAGATAACATTCACAACTACAACTGCATCAAACAAATACAAGTAAACAATAAAAATACACAGGATTTTTATGATGGAAAATGAAAGAACCTACTTGGAGTAGCAGGAAAAAATGAGCCAATGAAGAAATTTACCTTACTTGAGATGAGGGAAGACTCTGTAGCATGAAGATGGCAATTAGCCCAAACTCAATCTACAAATTCAATTCACTTCCAATCAAAGCCCCAATGATTTTTTAAATTGACATAATTATTCTAAAGTGCATCTTGAAAAATAAATATGCAACAATAGGAAAGAGAACTTTAATGTCATAAATTAAAATATATTATAATCCTACTCTAATTAAAACAGAAATTGACACAGAAATTGGCAAAATGAAAACTGAAAGGGAATCCGAATTAAAGCCAATTTAACTAGTTAACATATAGGAAGTTCCAAATTAACATATAGGAAGTTAGTCTATGACCAAGGCAGGATTGAAATCTGCAGAGAAACGTGGATTATTTAATAAGTTCTATTGGGTCTACTGGCAAATATTAGGAAAAAAATTAATTGGGATCACTTCTTTACTTCTTGCATCAAAATAAATTCTAAATAAGCAAAGATTTAAATGTAAAAACAGGCAAAACAAAAATGCAGCCATACAGCTACTTAAATAAAATAAGGTTATTGTCACAGTTTGAATAACAAGTGAGAGCCTGCAATATGGCAATGCAGTAGGGATTTGAAAGGAAAGGATGGCCAAGTGTGATATTGAAGAGGCAGTATTGACAGGCTTGGTGATTGATGCGGAGCAGTGGGGAACAGAGGGAGGAAGGAGTAAATGTGACTGGTTTCTCTCTTAGAAGATCTGGAAGGCACGCTGACGTCATAATCACCTACAGAAATCACCCTGCCTTTTCCAAAACCTGACCTAGACTCTAGTTCTTTGACAGGACATTCATAAAGGACTCCAATTTGAGACTGGCTGTTTCTCAATAACAAGTCAACTTTTCCTTGTTTTGACTTATTGTGACTTGAGCCAACTGACTCACCTACTTAGATTCTAGAACTTTGAGACATTCCCAACCAAAATTTGCTTGAATATCTGGATTTGCGACAATAGGCTCATACCTAATACCAACTATCAATCTGCTTCTCTGTCTTGCAACTGATTTCCGGTCATAATACGCTCTTCATCTCGACTGGATGAGCTAGAGGCTGCAGCACTGCCTGGTTCTCTGGTTGTCAGTCCCTGCAGAGGACCACTGCCCTGATAGTGCTGATGACCCTGCAGGAGTTAGCTTTCTAAGCTGATCATCTACTCAAGGATGCTGTTATGGATTGAATTGTGTGCTGCCAAAATTCATATGTTGACGTCCTACCTCCAGTATTTCAGAATGTGATCTTATTTGGAGACAGGGCCTTTGCAGAGAAATCAGGTTAAAATGAGGTCTTTAAGGTGAGCTCTAATCCAGTGTGACTGGTATCCTTATTAACAGGGGAAATCTGGACACACACACAGAGGGAGAACACCATGTAAAGAGGAAGGCAGAGATCAGGGTGATGCTTCTACAAGCCAAGGAACACCAAAGATTGCCAGCAAAGCACCAGAAAGTAGGAGAAGGACATGGAATAAATTCTCTCTCATAGATAACAAAAGAATCAAATTTGCCAACACCTTGATTTGGGACTTCTAAGCTTCAGAACTCTGAAATAATAAATTTCTGTTGTTAAGCCACTTAGTTTATGGTACTTTATTACAGCAGCCCTAAAAATGAATATACGTGCCTATATATTTTCCCTTCTTTCTACATTTTTCCTTTAAGGCTGAGTGGAGTCAACGGAAAGAGTTAAAATTAAAAACTATCACCATTTTCTACTAATCAAACTTTGCCAAGACAATTGTATAGTGTAAATAAATAAACTTAATCATGAGAGAGTTTTCTGAGAATTCCAGTTTTATTGGTCAGGATTCTTACTTACAAACACTAGATTCCCTTCACTAGTTAAATAGGAATTTATTAAAGGATCCTAGGAAATAGCAAGTATCCCCAGGATGGTCAGGGAGTGGGCCTCTGATGCTGTCCAGTCAGAGATGGTGTGTAATCCCACTGTGAGGGCTTCTCTAGGAAAAACCCTATCCTCACCCAGGGCCCTGTGATTGAGTGGGTGCAGGAAGTCCCAATGTCATCCTGCCAGAAGGAATAGCTGACTCTGTCTCCAGACCTGTCACCTCCTCTCTTTATTTCCAAACCCAAGTCCAAGCCAAAGAAACCAGGTCATGTACTCTGACCTTAGCTGCAAGAGAGTCAGAGTGGGAATTTTCTGTCTTCCACTTTAGGACAGCTGGACTCATAATGCTGGAAATAACCAAAATAAATGGAGAATGCTCAAGGATATCCACCAAGGGGTCCAGCCCTGACTCCATCAATGACCCACAGCGGAACCTGGGCAAGAGTCCTCATGCTCTCTAGGCCCTCGTGTCATCACTAGCAAAAGAGATAACTGACAGCATGATTTGGAAAGTTCCTCTCAAATTTATAATCCCATGAAAGCTATAGTTTTGGTTTTCTGGAAGTTTATATTTTTTTAATTTTTTGCTTTTTTTTTAGTTACTTTGGACTTTCTGAGAAACTGCAACAGGAGATATATCAGAATTTTTGTTTGTTTATTTAAAATTAAAACTGATTGGAATAATATAGGATCCTGGAGTAGAAAAAGATAGTAGGTAAAAACTAAGAAAATTTGAATAAAGTATAAACTTTAGCCAATAATGTTTTGATGCCGGTTCATTGGTCTTGACAAATATACTCTACTAATGTAAGATATTAATGATAGGGGAAATTGGTGTGGAGTAGATGGGAACTCTTTACAATTTTCACAATTTGTCTGTAAATCTAAAATAAATTTCTAAAATAAAAAATGTGGGGGCCCGCCCAGTGGCGTAGTGGTTAAGTTTGTGAGTTCCACTTCAGCAGCCCGGGGTTCATTGGTTCAGGTCTTGGGAGTGGATCTACACACCACTTTTCAAGCCATGCTGTGGTAGGCATCCCACATATAAAGTAGAAGATGGGTACAGGTGTTAGCTCAGGGCCAGTTTTCTTCAGCAAAAAGAAGAGGACTGGCAGTAGATGTTAGTTCAGGGCAAATCTTCCTCAAAAAAAAAAAAAGAGATGATTAAGCATTGATGAGTCATATTTTCTCTCTGAGAAAGGAAAGAGAAGTTTGTGATAATTTATATAAGAAAAAGAGTAAGTCTCCACATTGCTCTCCTCCGGTCATAGAACCTGGAGAGGAAGGACAAAGAAAAGATTGTCAGGTCACAGCTTCAGCCAGCCCTTCTGTATCACTAAGGTGAGACGCAGAATGTGCCATCATGGATGAACCTTTATGACACTATGTTAAGGGAAAGAAGCCCGTCACAGAAAGACAAATGCTGCGTGATTCCACTTATACGAAGCACCTAAAATAGTCAAATTCATAGACTCAAGGGAAGTGTGGTTGTCAGGAGCTGGGGGGAGGGGAAATTGTGGAATTACTAATCAATGGGCAAAAAGTTTCAGTTAAGCAAGATCTAGAAATCTGCTGTACAACATCGTACCTATAGTCAACAAAAATATGTTGTATAGTTTGAAACTTGTTGAGACAGTAGAGCTCATAATGTGTTCACAGTAAAATAAAATTTCAAAAAGATGAGACAGATTTGAGGATGTTTGATTTTAACAAAGCGTGTGAATGAGTCACTGGACGTACAATGGTTGACATAGAGCAAAACTGTTCTGAATAATAAATCTAAGTGGGACAGAATCTAAGTGGGACAGGCTTGAGGCACAGAAGGGGCTCAGCTACGTGGTGGTGTGGCTGGGAGAGTTTTATAATCGGGAATGTTTAATAATAACCCTCTTCATGGCGAGATCAAGGTGCTATAGTCTGAATGTGTCCCCCTAAAATTCATATGTTGAAATTCTAATGCCCCATGTGATGCTATTAGGAGGTGAGGCCTTTGTGAGGTGCTTAGGTCAATAGGGTGGAGCCCCCTTCAATGGGATTAGTGCTCTTCTGAAAGAGATCCCACAGAGCTTCTTAGCACCATCTGCTCTGTGAGGATACAATGAGAAGTTTGTGAGCCAGAAGAGGGCCCTCACCCAACCATGAGGCACCTGAGCTTGGAATTCCAGCCTCCAGAACTGTGAGAAATGCGTTTCTGTTGTTTATAAGCCACTCAGCGTATGGTATTTGTTATAGCAACCCGAACGGACTAAACAGAAGTCCGACAAAATGTGGGGCTTCCATATCGATTTTATTTAAACTTTAAGGAGAGGGTGGCCTTAGCTGACAACTGCATTATGGAGAACCAAACCAAACGAAAGTCTCATCACTGTACCTGGCCAACAGCTCCAGTGCCGGGCGGGGAATCTTTACACTTGGTTTAGGGAGGTAGTCTCTCATCTCTTGTCCCCAAGAAGGAGTGAGCATCAATTTCAGCCTTTTTGAAACTGATGCTCACGACAAATGGTTTTCTGAAGCCAATTCCCGGTAACGCAGAACAAGTCAGGGAAGTGACCTCTGATGCTCGTGCTTTTGATTGCCCTGGTTTTCAGAAAGGATAGTGTTCCTGAAAATAGCTTTCTGAAAAAAGCTCTCACTAACTTTATTATTTTAAATATACTAATCTCTAAATCATCACTCCTATAATGAGACCATCTTCTAAAGACTAGAACAGCTGGAGTGCTCAACATTCACCAGCAAGCCCAAGATAACTTGCTTGATGTAAACACATTCATAAGAGAAAAGCACATAAGACGTAACCTTGACATAGTAAATATAGACCATTTGTCTCCTGGCTCTAAATGGACAGTTTTAGGGACAAGCGTTGGGGGTACTGATTGAAACATATTAAGAGTGTCCTCCTATCCATTATCTAATTGAATTCTCAGAGTATTCGGGGATGGTAAACACAGCTGGGACAGTTCTCATTCTTTTTTCAAACAGTAAACTGAAGCTCATCTTCACTGAACTACTCAGGACTAATATAGCCAGAAAATGAACACCGACATTTCTCAAGAGAGGAATTTCATTCCCTTCGGATTAGAAATGCTATTCGTACCACTTTTTCAGTTAACGCGTAACTGGTATTTACTTTAAAGAATTTATTTATGAGAATATAGAGTACATATATTAACCCCTTGTAAAGTTTTGTTATTAAAATGATTTAACAAAGTTGAGGTTAGACTCTGGGCTAAAATTTTGTTTAGCTGCCTCCCGGCAAATGTAGTTGCTATTTTTAGAAGCTTAGGGAAGCTTCGGAAGCATTCTACAGAGGAAGAAAAATGAGAAAATCTAGACTAGAAAGACAATTGTGCTTATTAGTTCCCTTAAATTGAAATGTTAAACCTTGGCTGGAGAAACAGTTCATATTAATTAACTTGTGCTTTTTCTTCTCAAGCAAGATGATATCCAAGTTAAGACAAAGGTTAATGTAGCACATACTCTAGAATGCAAATACAAATTAATTTTATTGGTCCCTAATTAAATATTATCAGCATTTGTCATGTAAGCATTTATTTCTATTTATAACTAGAGAAAAGCTATTATTTTTGTCTTTCTTGTGCCTCTGAGGTTGCTCAAAGCCATATCATGGCTAGATGTTATTTGGAGAAACAAACAAACAGCAAATGTAAGTTTTCCTATTAAACCCCAATTCTTAACCTGTGACCATTAATTATGTTCAATTTCTCTCATTGAAAACATTATTTTTTTGTCCAAGATCCAATTTTTTCTCCGCATAGGAAGAGATTCCCACCTGCCTGCTCTCTGCAGACAGAAGCATGTAGGAGATCTGAGTTCGTATCACACCCTAAGGTGTTCATTCTCTGCATGAAAGCTTAGTCTGTGTTCTACCATTTATATCATAAAGAGTCCAAACTTCCTAATTATTTAATTTTATCTGTAACGTCCAAAGCAAACATATATCACAGGATATATTTGCTTAAAATTGTTCAAATTTATGAATTCAAGCATTTCCAAAATTCAAAATGTAATCTGTAAGAAGTAAGATAGGATGACATACTTTCTTGCAGAAAATAAAATACTACAATGCCGTCAGATGAGCATGGCCTCACTTCAGAGACGCTACACGGCACAAAGGAAACAAGAGCAGCTTCGGAGCAAGGTGCGACCCAGTTTGAAGCCTGCCTCTAGCCCTTACTGGTCGTGTGACCTGTAAGGATTTTTCTTAGCATCTCAGAGCCTTGTTGTTCTCATCTGTATTAGGGGATGGTAATAATTGCATTTGAGACACTCTCTAACCTCTTTATGTTTTCCTCCTCTACTGGGTTATTCCCATCAGAATGAAAGATTCTGTAAAAAAATCCACTCTTGACCTCAATTCTCCCTTCAAGTAATTGCTTCGCTTATTGCTTTCCTACACATGAAACAACTTGAAAAGCTTCACTTTCTTACCTCCAATTCAATTTTCTCTAGTCAGCTTTCTGTCCCATCACCACGCTGAAAGAAGTTTTGGCAGGGTCTCTCCACAAGCTTCATGTTGCCAAACTTGAAGGACTCTTTTCTTATCTCATCTTTTTCTACCTTTTAGTGGTATTTGACACAGCCCACCATTTATTCCTCTGGAAGCTGTCTCCTCTCTCTGACCCTGTAATATGAATAAGAAAATTAGTTTTCTTCCCTCTTCACTGGCTGCTCCTTATGGCTCTCCTATGCAGGCTCCTTTTATGTCCCAATTCATAAATCCTGTAGTGCTTCCAGACACAGGCTTGGGTCCCTGTCTAGATCTTCCATCCCCAGATAATCTCAAAATTCTGAGGCTCTGCATGCTGTCTATATTTGGTGAATGCAAGTTTAGATCTCCACCTCATTACTTCTCTCATCTCTAGACTCATGTGTCCAACTGCCTACATGACATCTCTATTTAGACATCTCAAAGGCATTTCAAGCCTACTTGCTCAAAAAAAAGCTCACCTGCTTCTACTTTACTCTTTCTCTTCCCTGTAAACCACACAGTTTTCAAACCAGCTGTTAAATATCAGATTCAGGTTAACTCCTTCTTATTCTCATCTGTCACACTGAAGTCATCCACAGGTCTGGTGTGTCGTCCTCCTAATGCGTATTGGCATTTCTCCATTTTTACTCATCCAAGCTGCCATCCCTTCTATTATGGGTTGACTTGTGTCCCCTCAAATTCATATGTTGAATTTGCAAGCCCCAGTATCTCAAATGCACCTTATTAGGAAGTAGAGTCTTTACAGAGATAATTAAGCTAAAATGAGGTCGAGTGGGCCCTAAGCTAATATGACCGTGTCCTTGTAAAAAGGGGGCATTTGGAGACACACACATACAAGCATGCAGAAGATGAAGGTAGAGATTAGAGTGATGCTTCTATGAGCCAAGAAATGCCAAAGCAAAACACGAGAAGCTGGGAGTGAGGCATGAAACAGATTCTCCCTCACAGCTCCCAGGAGAAATCAATCCTACCGGCATTCAGTCTCAGACTTCTAGCCTCCAGAACTGTGAGACAATATGCTTTTGCTCTTTAAACCACTGACTTAGTGGTACTTTGTTACAAAAGCCCTAAGAAACTAACACTCCATCACATCTAGATTCTTCAATAGCTCCTAACTGGTTCCACTCTTGTCTGTTTCCAGTCTATTCTCTTGCACAGTAGTAAGAATGGGTGTAGAAAGAGTTAATTCCAGTCATACCACTCCCTGTGTAGATGTCATCTCATTGTATTTAGAATAAAATCCAAACTCTGTATCATGGTTTACAATAAGCCCCATATGATTTGACCCTCATCTTATTTTTGAACATCTCATGTGATCCTCCCCTTCACTCAATATAGTCAGTCATATCCAGCTTCAATCACTCCTTAGAATATTACAAAATTAATGCCTGCCACAAGGCCTTTGTGTATGCTGTTCCTTCTGCCTGAAAGACTCATGCCAGTTCTTCACATGATCGCTTATTTCTTATGATTCAGTTTTCTGCTTATATGCTTAAATACATTGGCAGAGGGTCCCCTGTTCCTTATCTCAACACACCCTCTTTATTTCTATCTCAATATTATATAGAATGCTCACTTATCTAATAATTTATTAACTCATTTTTGTGTTTAATGCCTATCTCAATGACACATAAAAAGCATCAGAATGTAGGATCTTTGCCTTCAAATGCACAATTTATTGCAAGTATTGGACACATAGTAGCTTCCAAATACTTTGTTGAATGAATAAATAAATGTATGGCCATCAATGATATTTTTAAAAACCGATCTGTATAGTATATACTTCATTTACTTAATGCATATTTATTGAGTTCCTCCTATGAACCAGGCACTGTTTTGGGCACTAGGAATTCAGCATGGACAAGACAGACGAAGTCTCAGGCTGGGAAAACAATAAAAATAAAAGAAAAAAATACACCTGGCATGTAAGAGGAAAGGCATAAAGCCCACCATACAGGAGCAGAATAAGGATGAGATTTTGTAATCTGGGAAATCAGAAGAGAGAAGAGATAAAAACAGATTTTTTTTAACTATGGGCAAGCAAGAGTTAGAGCAGAGAGAAGAATTAGGGCTATGTTTACAGTGCAGAAGAGGCATGATGATGGCTTGAGCCAATAGTAGTCGTATGGGGCAAGAAAAATGATCAGGTTCTAGGTGATTTTCAAAGTAGAGCCCAAAAGAATAGCTGATGAATAGGATATGGGTGGTATTAATGAGAAAAAAAAAAAAAGCAGTTATGGATAATTCCCAGGTTCTTGACCCTAGCAACTTAATGAACAGTGTTGTCATTTATTCAGATGGGGTCGCAAAGGGGAAAGGCAGGTTTCAAGGAAAAGATCAAGATCTCAGTTTTGACCATGTTCAATTAGAAACGTCTGTTAGACAACTCAGTAGGAATCCTACAGAGGCAGTTTACTACATGACTTTAAAGTTCAGCAGAGAGGTCAGCTGAAAGTAATAAGCGAATTTCAAACCATGGGATTTTATATATGGACGCTCTATGAGGACAGTGCATGGCATACTTTGCAGTCAGCAAATCACCATTGTCTATGGGTATAGTGCTAATTTTTCCTTCTGCATTAAATGTGAAGTCAAGTTCAGGAATGATTTTGATTTAAATAATTTTATTGGCATTCTATGCAGTGGTGAACATTTCTTTGATTAAAATGGATCAGAAAATGATACTAAATTTCTATAATAGCTCATGCGCTATGTAAGGGGAAAGCATATTTTCTAAATATTTGTTGGGTAGTCTTTTAGCCAACAGACATTTATAGAAACCCTATTACATGTCAGCCACTGACTCTATCCAGATTACATAATGAAAAATAACAGGCAGTTCCCAGACTTAGAGAATTCAAAATCCGTAGAAGGAACAGGCACCCGGCTTGTAGCTAACAGTCCTTGCTACAATCACCTTAGCAAGTTGTTGTGAGGTTCAAAAGAGGTAATCGATGTGAAGTGTTGAATTTTGTCTACCTATATCATTAGTATTCTCTTTACATATGCAGAATTTAAGACCAGAAATGTGAAGTGGCTTTCCCAAAGCAAGGCTGGACCTCCATCCAGGTTTTCTATTTCTAGATCAGAACTCACGACTACATTGAACTGACCCATCTTCATTCTATCGTAAGGCTGACATCATTTTGAAATGACATCATGTGAGTTCCTTATTTGAAAAATTGAGAAAAAAATCAATCATTTCCAAGTTGTCCATATGCATTTATTTATTTTTATTTATTTTTTTGAGGAAGATCAACCCTGAGCTAACATCTGCTGCCAATCCTCCTCTTTTTATTTTTTGCTGAGGAAGCCTGGCCCCGAGCTAACATCCTTGCCCATTGTCCTCTACTTTACATGTGTGACACCTACCACAGCATGGCTTGCCAAGTGGTGCCGTGTCCGCACCTGGATCCAAATCAGTGAACCCCAGGCCACTGAAGCGGAACGTGCTCACTTAACTGCTACACCACTGGGCCGGCCCCTGTTCATATGTATTTTTAACGAACATTCAGTGAGTCAGCATATGTGAAAATGTGAAACATTAAATAATGGTTGGCTCTTGGTGAGTCACCTTGGACAAGTTATTTGATGTCATTGAGCACCACCATTTTCCCCATCTACAAAATGAGAAGAATAATAGTAATTATTGCGGAATTAGTGTGAAGTTTAAACAAGACAAAACAAAGCACCGTGAACAGAGTGCTGGGCTCGCCTCAACTCTAACCTCGTTATTTTTGCGATGATGACACACAGTGGAGGCTGCAGGGCTGCGTCCATCTCGTTTCAACCCTCTTGTCTTCAGTTCTGGATTAGCTGGCCCACTGAGCTGACAAATGGGAGAATAAACCACCAGGGGTGAAAAAAAAAATGAAAGACCTCTTCTAAAAAGGCTTATTTTTACCTTTTGTGAAGCACTATTTTTCACATCATATATGATCTCCTCTATTTATTTTGGTCTGTCTTCCCTCTGAAGAACTTACTGATAAGAATTTTAAAACTGCTATAAAATACAGTATGGGAAATTAAAATCTACATTTCTGTTCTAATTTCAATTCTTATAAACTAATTCCCATGAAAATAAAATGATTCAGGAGTTGGGACTAATATGTACCTAGAAAAAAATGAAAGAAACCTAGTCAGTTTATTCAAAATTAGAAATGGGTCCAGAGTGACTTAATGATGTTTGAGCAACGGGGTAAATGGTGAGGGGAAGGAGGTTGTGAGAAAGGATATTTACTGAGGACCTACTCCATGTTCTATGCTGCTGGCTGCTGTTTATATGTCTCCTGTCACATGTTTACATCAACCTTATTTTGATAGATAAGGAAACTGAGGGTCAGAGTGGCTCTGCCGCACGCCCTAAGTCACGTGGGTAGTGAGTTAAATAATTAAAAACCAGGGGCCTCTACCTTCAAGTCCCATTTTCTTTCTCCTACATCATACTAACTTGATGATCAGCACTTATCATGTGATAATTTGTTTCTTCTTGGCTTTGTGTTGGATACTGAGAGAACACACAAAAGGAGATGAGCTTAATATTGCAGTTGAGGGGTTCAGGCGCAGTATCGCTGACTTTCCTGAAGGATTCAACCTCAGGACTACTGATATTTGGGGTCAGACAATTCTTTATCTGGAAGGGCTATCTTGTGTACTGTAGAATGTTTAGCGGCATTCTTGACCTGCATCCATCAGATAGAGCAAAACCTGCTTGCTCTATACCAGTAGCAAACCTTAGTTGTGACAAATGAAATGTTTCCAGACATTGTCAAATGCCTCCTGGGGACAAAATCTCCCTTGGTGGGAGATTTTGCTAGACTGTGGCCCTGTGGGGTCAGGGACCACCTCTGGATAGTTTGCTGTTAAATGCTTTGCCCAAGGACCTCCCATAAAAGATATTTAAATACATATCCGTTGACTGGCTGATTCCTTTTGGGATGAATTCTAGCTATTTCCTCCTTCCTTACTGCACGATTTGTGCCTCTAGAAGTCTGAAATGCATCAGAACAGCAGAAGAGAATTTAGTACGAGCTAAAGGCCACTTCCCCCAAAGTCCATTTGCCTGCCCTTTCAAAGAGCGACCTTGTATCTTTCTGCCCTCGTTCTTCAGGGGCTCCCCTTCCGCATTCTGCTCTCCTAGAAAGAAATGTAGCTGTGCCCTTAGCTCAGGGTGTCCCTAGAATTTTCTGAGTCCCTTGGTAAATTCAGTCGCTCTTCCTCTACATGAGAATTTGTTTAATAGGGTTCTAAGGCTTTTGTCCCTTGCACTTACGAATATTAGTGACCCTTCACCAGGTTGCCTGTCTCACTGTCCTGCTTCCCTTCCTTCATGGCACCCATCACTGCCCGAGGTTGTTTGTATGTGATATTCTGCCTCCCTCAACTCCACCTCGCTCCACTTGTGCTCTGGGCCGGACGATGGCAGGACTCTGATCTGTCTGGGTCACTTGGGTGATCTCAGAGCCTAGAACATGAGCTGGGGTCAGTATATATGTGTTGAATTATTTAACACTGCCTTCATTTATTGTGTAACTAGAGTTTGCTAAGCACTTTGGTAGCAGATGCCATTGATGCCCACCTTGTGTGCCCTGGGCACTCACAGGTCCTGTTGTTTTGAAGGAGTTTTACTGCTCTGGCCTGAGGAATTCCTGACTTCCGGACATGCTCAGCAAGTGGGGCAGGCCAGGGTGCTAATATCCCAGCTTTCACCCAAAACCAGATGGGACCCATTGCATGAGCATCCTCGCTTCCCCACCTCTGAGGGCCAGATAACTCTGAGGGGAGCTCTTGAAAGTCTCCCTGTGTCCTTGGTGGTACGGAGCCCCATTGGCTCACACAGGTCACCTGCTCGTTAAAGCACCCTGCGTGGCCTCCTTAACTTCCTTATCTTACTTCCTCACCCCCTGTGTAGTCTGCTTGGGCTGCTGTAACCGGTACCACAGACTGGGGGCTCAGAAACAGAAATTTATCATCTCATGGTTCTGGAGGCCAGAAGTCCGAGACTGAGGTGTCAGCAGGGTTGGTTTCTTCTGTGGCCTCTCCTGTCTTGCAGATGGCTGTCTTCTCCATCTGCCTTCCCTCTGTGTGTCTGTGTCCCGATGTCTGTTTATAAAGACACCAGTCGTGTTGGATTAGGGCCCACCCATATGAGCTCATTTTCCCCTGACTACTCCTTTAAAGACCCTATCTCAAAGACGGGGACATTCTGAAGTGCTTGTGGGGTTGGGGCTTCAACCTAGGAATTTTGAGGAGACACAATTCAACCCATAACACCCCTTACGTGTCTTTCCTGCTTTCATCTTCCAAATTAACTTAATGCCTTCAAATCCCTGTCTATCTGCTTCTGAGAGAAACCAAGCTAGGTTAATTGTTTACTATCTTTTCATTTTTTATTTTTCTTTAACTGCCTAATTTTTTCAACACTTCTGCCAAGATGCAGTTATCCAAATTCCACATACAGGAAAATTGAGATTCAGAGAGGCCATATATATTCCCAACAATCTGTAAAGAGGAACAGTAAGAGAACTGAGATGGGAACACAGACCTATGTGGGTCAGCAACTTCACAACCTCCCTCTTGCCTCTACTGTGGTCCTTAGTGATCTCCAGAAGATCTCCAGGAAGCCTCTAGAGAGTTCAGGACATGGCAGAGAAAAGTCTTAACTGTTCTAGGAAGTTCTTTTTTTTCCTCACGAAAGTCTTAGTACTGATGCTTGAACAGAACTGCATTCGTGTTTCTCAGATCAACTTAACCAGCCTCCTGGAGCAGATTCTGGGGCACGCATCAGACTGGCCCAAGGGAAATGCAAGATGAATAGGATCTTGTCCTCAGAAATTCCCCTGTGGAAAATGTCGTATAGATCTTAGTGCTAAGAAAAGCTTTATTCCCAATGTGGAAAGACATGTTTCCTTTTTTGGAGGTTCAGAACTAAATAACAGCTGTTATCTTACTTTCAAGAGTGGCTGCGGGGGAACGATAGGTTTATCCATATTATTAGTGTATTTAAAATTTATTCCCATTCTCTTTGATGGACTTTTTAAATTTACATTCTGCTATTTCAGGGTACTGACACCCATACAACAATGAAACCACCACCACCAATGACAAGTATTATTACCAAATTTAATTAAATGAATTGTATTTTAGGTTCCATGAATTATATGCATTTTATTATTTTACACAGCAACTTAATGAGGTGGCCAAATAAACAAACAACAGTCAATGAGCTGTTCTGCAGATAAAGACTGAAGTTCAGAGAAATGAGCTTACTTCCTCAAGATCACGCAGGTAATAGATGAGACACTGGGGATTCAAACTCGTGTCTGTATGCTTCCAAAGCCTGGAGTTAACCCCGGTGCCATACTCGACATGTCATATTTTAGGCCACCTGAAATGTTTTATGAAATGAGGTGGACTGTGTGTCATGGGGGCAGTGGAGGTGCCCTGCTCAGAATCTCTTTCACAGAATCTCCTGGAGGAAGCATGAATGACCTTCAGCCCAAGATGCTACATCTTCAGATCCCTAGGTAGAGGCAAGAATGCTGAGACCACCATTCCCCAGGGCTGTTCCCAGCCAATGACTGAGCATGGCAGGATTAGTAGTGCATGCCCACTCCTGCCCATGAGGGGGGACCCTTCCAGTGGATGATTTTGGCTCAGAGACACCTTATTTGCCTAGCTGAGACTTTCTCCAAATTGCAATGTGTTCTGAAGTTCTTTCTATCCAACCCTCCCATCCCTCCCACCCTTCACAGGTGTCAAATCAGTGTCGTGGTCTAAGGCTCTTCCTATCTACTTCTGTTCTCTCCCTTTTTATCCTTCACAGGCACTTCCCTCAACAAATCTCTTGAATTTCTAATCTCGTCTTTGCGTCAGAGAAAATGAGAAGGAGAATAAAGGAAGGTAAGTTTATTCATTTTTCTGTTTATTTAATGGAATCCCAGAGCTAACTTAATGCCTGAGGCATACTCAGTGCTCAATAAATATTTGTTGGCTAAATCCCTCCTACATCCAAGTGGCCTGCAATATTTGAATTAAAAGATATGTATGCTAATGGATAACTGAGACAGGACACATAATGTAAAAAAGGTTTGTGATAAGAGAACAGGTAAAGTGCTTTGGTTGTAGAAGATTAAATCGGAGAAACCAGCAGAGAGCATCACGGGGGGGCAGCGTTCCACATGATTTTAAAGGGCATGTAAGATTTCCATGAGTGAGGAAAGTCAGAACAGCCAGTCAAGCTGCAGAAACCGAGTGAGCACAGTAGGGAGGTATGTTCTGTTACATGGCTTATGCTGGACCAGTAAGTGGTGCCCTCTGACTTGGGTAGGTTTTATAGAGCATAGATGGGGAGTGGAACGGTCAGGGAAATTGAGGTAAGAGTTTGTGTGTGTGTATGAGGCGTATGAAGTCATACTCTGAGTGATCGAGGAAAGAGAATAAACATTAAAACACTGCAGTCCAGTGGAAGACAATGCAGGCTACAAATCCGAGCAATAGATGTGACTTAAAATTTCCCAGTAGCTGCGTAAACATCTATAAGGAAATAGGTGAAAATAATTTAATGATATGTTTTATGCTGTCTGATATATCCAAAATATTGTCACTTCAGCATGTAATAAAAATAAACACTATTAATGAGGTACTTTAATTATTTTTTCTTACTAAATCTTCAACATTTAAAGTGCATTTTATACTTAAGAGCACACCTCAATTCAAACTAGACACATTTAAGTTCTAAGTACAGCCTGTGCCTAGTGGATAGTGGACTGAACAGCACAATTCTGTAATATTCAAGTGGCTTAACAAAACATTTTAGCGAATTCATATTTAGGAGAGGAAATATCTTGAGGAATTCCACAGGTCATGGGACAATGCCGGGCCTTCTTGCTTGGGTGTTGCTGAGAGCACAGCCTTTGAAAGGGTGGATTTTGGCGACCTGCAGGAGCTGGGTTTGAATCCAACTCTTGTGATGGCTAAGTGTGTGACATGAGCACATCAGGGCCTCTCTGAGTCTCAGTTTCTTCACCTGTGCGGTGATGACACCATCCAGCTCTTCAATTGCTCTTCTTCTTTTCCCATCATGCTATTATTAGTGCTTTGTTGCAGGCGCTATTCCGTGTTCCTAACAACGTCAAGTTAATTCACCTAACAACCCTGTGAGGTAGGTACTGCTATTATCTCCTGGTGCTACCTGAGATGAGGATGCTGTGACATAGAGAGGTGAAGTGACTTGCCCAGGACCACCATTGAGTGAGTGGTAGAGCCAGGATTCAAACCCTGGCCTTCTGGCTTCAGGTCCAAGTTCTTATCATCTATCATATTGTCTCTCTAACAGGGCTTTCAGATCCCAAATTATAAACAACAACAACAAAATCAAGTGCTCAGAAGGCAAGCATTTCTAGACCTAAGGAAGAGATAACTCTGTAGGCAGCAGAGACGAGTTCCGTACTAGAATTTATATCTTTAATCCCCAATATTTAATATGAACCAGTTATTTGATAGGCTTGGAATTAATTTCTATCCATATCAGGTCTTTAAAAATAGTATTCTTTTAGCATGTTATAGCATTGAATTGTTTAACAAGCACTTTCATTTGCACTAATGCTTTCAATCACTGTTAAGGAGATGTTGTTAATTTCATTTCTTGGAAAGTGAGGGGAAGTTTTCAAAGTGGCAAAGAGCCTTGTCCACAGTCATAGAGTAGGTGGTCTTGATGCAGGTTCTCTGAATTCAAGCCTGAACCTCTTCCTTAGCATTTTTAGTCCTGCGGACAAGGCACATATACACTTGAATGAATATTGTATGAATTGTTGTTTCAAAGAGCTACACGTCTGTAAACAGGGACTTAGCACTTGCCTGAGGACTTTTGCATCTGGACTTCCTTCTACTTCAACAATGAGCATTATCCATTGTTAGGGCTAAATTATCTCCTACCTAAAGATGTTGGAGTCCTAACCCCCAGTACCTGTGAATGGAACCTTATTTGGAGATAAGGTTTTTGCAGATAATCAAGTTAAGATGAAACCATTATGGTGGGCCCAAATCCAATATGACTGGTGTCCTTACATGAAGGGGAAATTTGAACAAAGAGACATGCACAGAGAGAGGAGGATGTGAAGGCACAGTGAGAAGTAGGCCATCTACAATCCAAGGAACACTTGAGGCTCCCAGATTCTCCCACACAGCTCTCGGGAGGAACCAACCCTGCTGTCTTGGTCAGTTCAGGCTGCTGTCATAAAGTGCTATAGACAGCGTGGCTTACAAAAAGCAGAGATTTATTTCTCACAGTTCTGAAAGTCCAAGATCAGGGTGCCAGCATGACTGGGGTCTGGTGAGTTCCTCTTCCAGGTTGCTGACTCCTCTCTGTGTCCTCACATGGTGGAAAAGAGGGAGAGAACATTCTGGATTTTATAACCACACATCCTATTCACGGGGGCTCCACCCTCATGACCTAATTACTTCCCAAAGGCCTCACCTCCTAACACCATTGCATTGCGGGTTAGGATTTCAACGCATGAATTTTGGGGACACAAACATTCAGTCTCTAACAAACACCTGCCAACACCTTGACTCTGACTTCTAGCCTCCACAACTGTGAGACCATAAATGTCTGTTGTTTGAGCCCCCTGGTTTGTGGTACTTTGTTACAGCAGCCCTGTGAACTGATACACACATGATCTTCCTACAACTGGCTCTCTGAGCTTAAATGTGACCTCCTCAGAGCAGGCCTTTCCTATCTATCATTTCACCTGATTATTTCTTTCCTTATCATAATCTGAAGAAATGTCTTGTTTATTTACTTGTTTATATACAGCCCACCTCCCCACATTAGAATGTTAGCTTTGTGACGATAAGGACATCATCTGTCTTGTTCATCAAGAGTGCTTGGCATAAAGAACAAACAAATATTTATTCACCAGTGAGGAAGGGGGAGTCGGGGAGGCAGGCAGGCAGGAAGGAGATCAAAGTTGGAGCTGGGTCTAGCTTCTTCTTTGAAGGTGCTTTGTGTATTGCAAAGAAGTATGTAGATATAATTGATATCATCATCACTATTATTAGGTTTTTCTTTGTGTTTGAGCCCATTCGGATCCCACTATATCCAGATTTTAGAAACCAGTGGGAGAACTCTGCAGCCTCCCTGGATGTGTTTGTCTATGGTTTTATTTCATCATCAACGGCAGATCCTCTTCATTTTGAAGTGTACCAATTCCAGGATCTCCTAAAAATAAATATTTGCCTTATGAGCACACTTGCTCATTTTCTAATTGCTTTTTTTAATGGCAGAGCCTTTTCCACAGCTGGGGTTTGTGTCACCTTTATGAATCTTATTTTACTTCTAATTACATGTGCTCTTCATTTGTAGCTAAAAGTACTTCTTGTCACCCTTCCTGTCAAATTTGATCCATGACACTCTAATTATTATAATTTCTTTTCCCTGCAGTAGTATCAAAAGTGTCCATATATGTGTATATATATATATATATATATATATATTTAGGCCAATTCCTCATTCAAAAAAAATGACAATTTGGATTTGAAGAAAGCAGATTTTTAGTTGTGGTCCCTATATGTGCCTTTTCAATAGCTGAACTCCTTCATTCCTTTCTCGTTGGGGGCTGATTCATATGACAGCGCTGTTAGCGTGTGTGGAAAGAGTAGCTGAATTAGAGAGCAGAAACTCAGTTCAATCTGGAGATCCACAGTGTGTTCCTGTTATGGGACCTTAAATAAGTCATTGAAGTTTTCTGACCTGTCAGTTCCTCATATTTAGGACGGATACAGTGACATCACATGTCTCAGAGTAGCCCAACTGGGATGATCTCAGATGCAAGTGAACATTCTACATGAAATGTAGCGTTCTCAGAAAATGGCAGCTGCTAATTTTGTGTTTTCCCTTCTTTACCTAAATCTCCTTTTATCTTCTCCTTGATTCCATTTGGTGAGATTAGGAGGGCATGAGAAAGGTAGAGAGAGCGAGCGAGCGAGCAAGCGAGAGAGAGTAAGAAAGCCCTCTTTGTGAGTGACCCATCTTCCTACTTCTCACCCTGGAGTGAGAGGAGGCTGATAGCCTGTGTGTGTGCCACTTTGAAAAAGTGTCTGTGTGTGCACATATGTGTGAGTGCGTGTGTATTTGAGAGGGCTCAGCTATAGATGTGTACACAGAGGAGATGAAAGAAAGGAGATTATATGCATAATCTCCTCCATAAATACCAGAAATTGTGGTAGAAACTACTCTATTAGGTGGCAGTGACATTGGTAGGAATCATAAAGGGATTATAACTCTTGGACAGCTGGAGGGCACTGTGTGTGAGTTTGTGGGTGTGAGAGAGTATGAGTGTGTGAGAGTGGGTGATGGAGGACATGTGTGTGTGCGTCTGGTAGAGAGCGTGTGTATAGGTGTGAGAGTATGTGAGTGTGTGTAAGACTGTGTGTTAGAAAAGCATGTGATAGAGGCGTGTGTGTTGGGTTGGAAGTGTAGAGAATAAAGCAAGTTTCTTGCATCAGGACCCTGGCTCTGTCACTAATAAGTTCATAAAGCTTAGAAAGGATGATCTAACTTCTCGCATCCTCTGCCTCCTTATTTGAAAAAAAAAAAAATGTTTGTGAGGTAAAGAGAGATTTAAGTAAGAAATGTTTGAAGTGCATGCCTAGTACATTCTTTCTGAAAGTGTGCAATCTATACTATTATAAATTTAGTTGAACACTTTTGGCTACAGGTGTTGGGGATCTTTGGGGGGTTCTACAGATTTGCAAGATTTCCTTTCCTTGCTCTCATGTAGGGTTGAAAGTTCTGATTGCTTGGGAAATACTTTCGATGCTGGACACCTGGTGGCACCAGGTGGGTCCTGAAGGAGAGCCGGAGCCAAGAGTTTGAGCTCCTTTAAAGTGAAGGTAGTAATGCTTGCCTTGCAGTGTTTTGTGAGTCTTGGGGAAGCTCCTCACCTCCTTGAGTCCCTTAATACAAGCATCAGTGAACAGATATTTGGTGCCAGTTCTGTGGCTGGTGGGCTACTGTTCCGCAACACTTCTGCTCACCTGTTTTTCTCCTGTCCCTTCTAGAAAGGAGAGTATTGGGAGTAAAAAGTAGTAACGGCGCTGCATCAGGTGCCCTCCCAAGACCTCCAGTCTAATTTTATTTCCTATTTAAGAATACAGTATTTGTGCTGTGCTGTATTTCTCCTGTTTTCTTCCTCCATACTTATCCATCTGCCCAGGGCCCTGAGGCCACCCTGCGTGCACCACATCCATGAGCCCTCTTGCCTTCCAGCTTCTGGGTGGCCCAGTCAATAGGAAGCAAGAGAGTCAGGACGGAGAGAGTCAAGACCAGGTAGGATATTTTTCACTCGGCTACACCCCTGTGTGGTCACCTTAACCAAGTCTCTTGACTGAAGACTACTATTCCTGTCAGGCAGCCCCTCCACATGGCTGCCCCTCCCACTGGATCCTGGATCCACTCTGTCTTCTGGCCCCTTCAAGCCTAGGAGTGACCATGCCTTCCCTAGCACCCATCCCTTTTTAAATTGTTCCTTTAGTAACAACTCCGCACATTGAGGGTCTGGACTGATGCAGATAACTATCTGCCACAGTTGTCTGTTCTCCATTCCACAATGCAGAATTGTTGCTGGAAAGAGGTGTCTCAGCCAGGAAATTCCTTTTTGGTCCCCTTGCCCCAAGGTGGGTCTCATAACCCATTTGGGCCAATGGAAGGTGAGCTGCCCTGAGGATGCTCAGGCCGTACATTCCCATGCTTGAGGCTACTGCTTGAAGGAAGACATCACAAGACATGGAAAGGGGCTGAATTCCAGAGTCACTGAAGGAATTGAAGGAGAGCCCCCTGACCTGGAAAATGCGTAAAAAGTAACTTTTCATATGTTAAGCCACTGAGCCTGAGCATTGTTCCATTGGTGAGCCTACCCTGAGTAACAGGAAGAAGTCACTACATAGGTACTTGAAATGCATCATTTCTTGTCTTCGCGATACACCTTTAATCTGAGTATCATTATTGCCATTTTACAGATGAAGAAGTGTAGACTCAGAAAGTTAATCCTCTGAGATCACACTGCAAAATACCTGTTATGGGCTGAATTGTGTCCCCCTGAAAATTCATATATCGAAGTCCTAACCCCAGTACCTCAGAAAGCAACGGTATTTGGAGATAGCATCATTGAAGAGGTAATTAAGATAAAATGAAGTCATTAGAGTGGGCCCTAATTTGGATGAAATTTGCATACAGAGGGGTAGAAGGAAGATCATGTGACAACACAGGGAGAAGATGATCATCTATAAGTCAAAGAGAGGGACCTCAGAAGAAATCAACCCTGCAGACACCTTGATCTCAGAATTTCAGCTTCCAAAATTGTGAGGAAATAAATTTCTGTTGTTTAAACCACTCAGTCTGTGGAACTTTGTTATGGTAGGCCCAGAAAACTAATACAGCATCATTGTTGAGATGGGACCTCACATGTTCCCGCCACTCAGGCTTCCATGCCGTTCCTGGATCCCGGGCTTACCAACGATAGCTGGGTATGAAGGAGAATTGTCACGTCAAATTATTAAGCGAGCTGGCGTGAATTTTTGAGTGTCCCCATCTCCTTTTATCAACCCCCTCCACTTTTTCTATCAGCCCTCTTTCCACTTTATCTTGGGGTAGGATTTCAGGATGATCTGGTTCAATCACTGTCCCCAAATACATTTTGCAGAGTTGGAATTGTAGCTCTGAGAGGCAAAGACATTTTCCTATGGCATCAGCTTAATGTCCTGTGTCTCCATTGTGCCATGGAGGAAACTAGTGCTCCAAGAGGTTAAGCAGCTTGGCCATGGACATTGGACAAGAGGTCTTTTGACCTTGACATCATCTCTCTGCCCTTACAGAGTAGGCAGAGGCAAATTATTCTGCGAAGGATGACACCTCTTTCCAATTGCTATGAATTATACAATATTTTCATATTAAAAATGATTCTGTGCTGTTTAGAGAAAGGATCGAATTAATGTTGAGTGATGAATGAAGCCCTGCCAGATTCCAGTGATGTAAATGAGCAGGCTTTAATATGCCAAATAACGCAATGAGAAACTGCCAATCACATCTCCACCGCAGGAGGGATGCGTGTCGGGGCAGGAGCCCAACTGCCCTTGTTTCTGAAGCAGCTCAGCTTCTGAGTAACGTTTGGATGCGTTCAATTTTGATGCTCTCCTGTTTCAATTTTGATGGCTCCAATGGCATAAAAAGTCACCTACAATTGGGGTCAGACATCTAGGGTTATTCTAGTTGTGTGACCTTGAACAAATCCTTTTCATCTTGCTGAGACTCAATTTTCTCTTCAACAAAATGGGAATAGTAAAAATGACTATATTGTAGGTTTGTTGGGAGAATTAAACACTTCTAAACGCCTAGTACAGCATTTGAGATAACATACTTGATCCATCAATTTTAATTTGCCCTTCCCTCCGCATCAATTTTTCTCTCTCCATAATGTACATAATATTTAGATTATTTAACTCTCAAGGCAGTTGTCAAGGTTAAATTAGGTGATGTGTTTGCAGGCAACTAGAAGATTTTAAACTTTAATTTGTATGTGAGGTTATGGTGCAAATATAGTGCATATATAGTGATTGTCCCAGCTATTATGTTTCACATCTTTGCATGTGAAAGTTGTTCAGTAAATGCTTATTGAATAAAATTATATTAAATCAAACTGCTTCGTTTAAATTTTATGTTTTTATTGACCAAAGAAATCCACAAGTATTTTTCTGAATCAAAATGATTAAGTAGTTAGCATTTGTGTATTAAAGCAGGGAAGAAAAACAACCTGAATATTGACTTAAAGTTGAATTGCCTACTATGGATGATAGATGGACAATTTTGTCCATGGAAATATACACTACAGATTGTAGACATGCCATTTCCTAAAATACAAATCATTGCACTGCCTAGATTCCCAAATACCTAATTTTCATTTCCCAAATCATGCTGCTTTCAATAAAATTGCAGTCATTCTAAGGAAAACTCACAGGAGACCATTTTTTTTTTTTTTTTAAAGATTTTATTTTTTCCTTTTTCTCCCCAAAGCCCCCCGGTACATAGTTGTGTATTCTTCGTTGTGGGTTCTTCCAGTTGCGGCATGTGGGACGCTGCCTCAGCGTGGTCTGATGAGCAGTGCCATGTCCACGCCCAGGACTCGAACCAACGAAACACTGGGCCGCCTGCAGCGAAGCCTGCAAACTTAACCACTCGGCCACGGGGCCAGCCCCACAGGAGACCATTTTTTAAGTATGTTTCTGAAGATAATCACCAAATGGTCCACATGAGTTCCAAGTACAGATTTCTAATCATTTCACCGTATGGAATAGCACAGTAATCAGATGGGAACCTATGATAGTCTTACTTTCAAAGTTGCAAAGGAAATGGTAGAAACACAATGGCTGCTTCTGCCCCAGATTAAGCAATGTAATGCTAGAAAAATGTCAGTTGAACTTTCCAGGATTTTCTGGAAGAGCAAAATTACTTGGCTGGCTAGATGGGATACCCGTTTCACAGGCTTTCATCTCCTTCGCCTAATCCTTACATACATAGATCAGTTTACAAAAGACTTTTGAATATGTTATCTCATGTCATTCTTATAATAACTTGATAAAATATTTCAATCTTCATTTGATAGCTAAGAAAACTAAAAATCAGAGACGTTTGATACATGGTAGACTGGAAATTCAAACGTAAGTCTTTAATTCCCAAGCTCACTCTCTTTGAGATACACCATGATGTTTTATGCTACTGAAAGGCAACTGATATTTGATGTCTTGTCCTCCCCACCTCTGGGTCTCTTCTCATGGATCCCCTAGCTTTGAGGAGAGAATTAAGTCTCAAATAATAATTAGCATTCTGGTAAGTGCTTCAAATACAGGGTCCATGACTTTGGAGGGTGGAGTGTCTGACTTTTTCAAGTAAGCTGTTCTCTAATAGAAGTAAGACTTCAGATTCTTACATGAAGACATCACTCAAGTTAATTTCAGACAGCAAACATTGTTTTGTGGGTGCCTGCTATGATCCCAGAGTGCACTAGGATTGGCAGGACAACAAAGAGTAAGAGATCCAGTCTTTGACTTTGAGGAAGCCAGTCACAGTCTGGATGAGGAAGCTTGGCTCCGTATAGAATCATCTCTGGAGGACATAAAACAAAACAAAACGCAGAAAAAATGAAGAAAATGCATATTTTTAGCATTCCTCTGAGTATGAGCATCACTAGGCGTGGGGGAAGGTCCAGGAATCTGAATTATTTAAATCTCTCCGGGGATCTAAAGAAGAACCAAGCTTGGGGACCACTAGAATATTGGAAAGAACATGGATTCTGAGCTTGGGTTGGAATTCTGATTCAGCCTAGATATCTTAAAAATCTGAGCCTGAGACAAAAGATTAAGTATAAGGGCTTTGTTGTGGCATGTGGTCCCAGGGAACAGGCAAGAGGTATGGGAGAGTGAAGCAGGGAAGGACGGAGGGAGACCCAACGCAAGGATGCTCGCGGAGTTGGTTACTGCCATAGTGACCAGTTGCCCAATCTTGTACTACAATCCAAGAAGCCACATGAAATGAACCTTAGGACCGTCCACCTCGAGAAACAGAAGGAAAACCCATTTATGTACTGGTTTCATGCTCCTTGATCAAAAGTTAGCCACAGCCTCATATCCAGGCTGCACAGGCAGGGTGCCCCAAGCCCACAGAGAAGCCTAGGCTGGAGGGGAAGTGTGCAGGTCTAGGACCAATGGAGTCAACACCAATCTGTGCCACCTTGAAGCTCATCTATGTTGGTGCAGAACTGGTTACTGAGGCGGTGGCAGAAATAAGAGATGATGAGAGGTGGTGCCTAAGGGGTGCCTGATACGAAGCCCACTCCACTCACCTGCTCTAGGAGTAGACTTAGATTTCTTACCTAACCTGCTCAGCCTCAGTTACTGCAGGGGCAAACTCGGAGTATAAATGCTTACCTTGTAGGGTTGTGGGGTGGATGCATCAGATCATGTTTAACTCAGCACAATGTCCAGCATACAAACCAGGACTGGGAGGATGTGAGCTTGCTTTCCTGTCCTTCCCCTTTAAACACAGAGTTCTGAATCTCTTTGTGAAGGTTGGCCTCCTCCAGGTCCCCATGGGGACCTTTTATAGGAATCTCTCAACTCACCCATTAAAGAGAGGAAATAAAACTGGAGATTTCTCATGAGATGAAAAAGAGGCCCAGACGCCAAAGCCAACAACAACACAAAAAGTCGTGTTTGTTCTTTGGAGCAGAGGATGAGGCTTGATCTTCAAATACAGGTTTTTCAATCAGAAAAACAACATAGGATAAAAGCTGGTGTATTTTTTAACATAAAGGGCTAGCTCAAGCCTCAAACATGTGTACTCAAAGACGAAAAAATAAAAGAAGAAAGAATAAAACACGCGCTGTAAGAGCCTCTGGCACACGGATAGCTATACACATTAATTTTAGTTTCTATACATTTCAGATTGGAGGGACAATAAGATTCTTGATAGCACTACATCAGGCGGATGTTGGTGCTTCCTGAGTTTAGAAATAAAGTCATGCTCTGAGCGGGAAAACTCATGTGAATCTCCACTCTGATAACAGAGAAGGAGGTTAACCAGGCACAGAAGTCCTTCAAAGATTTATTAAGAGGAGAGAAATGGGCAAGTCCACAGGGAGAGTGTTGGGTGATCTCAGGAAGGCCAAACTTAGATACAACTCATTCATTCATTCAACCAACTCATGGAGCCCATGATTGCCAGCCACATTGCCAGAGGAGCCGGGGACACAGAGGCGAAGAGGATCCTGTATATTGCCCTCCCAAATGGCTGCTATTATACAGATGCACATGATGTTTAAGGATGTGGATGAGAGAATTTTATTCTGTAGGCTTCTAGAGGTGATGTTGGGGCTGAATCTCAGTGTTCATCTGACATCCCCAGAGAGAAAAGGGCTCATTCTATGGAGAAGTGAAATTTCTAGAGGGACTGAAACTTAATTATTTGTACACTCCAGCCTGCAATATTGGTTCTCACATTGACCAGCACAGGCTGTGGAATCAGACACATCTAACTTCAGTTCCTTGCTTGTTCACATACTAATTGTTTGCTATCTTCATTCTTGCATCAAACAAAAAACTTGCAACTTTGAGAACTTAAGTATCTTGCTCCAAATCAACCTCCCTGGATAGGTGTGAAGAAGTAAAGAGCTAGCAGATGTGAAGACTTACCCAAGCCTGCCATGGAGTAAGGTCTCAATACATGAGACTGTCATTGTTCAGTGTGTGGGAGGCATGAGGGGTGATCTTCATGGAACCCTGGCCAAAGTGTGAATAAACCCTTATGAATAAACCCTTTTCCCTGTGTAGCCAGCACAGTCAATAAAAAGGAAGCTCTGGATCTAGAGAAGGTGAGAATTTTTGTCGTGAGGGAAGGACTTCCCTGGTTGAGGGTAAAGATGGTTTATCCAACCAGGTACTTCATGGCCAGAACATACCATTGCTCCTCACCCCTTTTCCTATGCCTTCACTGTGCTCACCAACCCAGCTGCCCAGGGGGTTTGATTTCAGGAGAAGCAGAGTTCTGCTCAATGCCAACCCCTCAAAGGCTGCTCTAGCTAAGGTACTCCCAATCCCATCGTTCTTCCCGCCTGTGAAGCTTAATTTTTCTTCACAACATCTAAAACTTTATAATATCATATTTTATTTTTATTTGTTCTTTTTATATGCCTTTACCACCAGAATGCAAGCTCTATAAAGGAAGGACTTTTTTTCTCTGCTGTTTCCTCAAAGGTAATTAGTTCTCAAAAAATAATTATGGATGCGTTATTATTATCCATAATAATTATGGATGTGGAAATGAATGATTGATTGATAAACATGGAAGGGCTAGTAACTTGGAAGGGAATCCCCAAAGGACCAGCTCCTCCTTTGTATTGTTTATCTTACTGAATTGCCAAAAATTTCCTTTCATCTTTTCTGGCCCCAAACTTGGTTAGTTTCTGATACTTCCCTTGCTCTCAAGCTCTACAGATAAGGACATACAGTTTTCTCATTAATTCTACCTTGTAATTACCTGTTTATTTCTTCCCATCCTAGCTGCTGGAATAATTGGTCCCTGGGCCACCTTTATAACATCTGGACGGCTCTCTCTTCCTCTTGTGTCCATCTTTGCTGGTTTCCAGACTGTAATCAGAAAGATCTTTCCAAAATGAAGATCTGACTGTGTTGACTTCTTCAAAGTCTTGACCACATTTTATAAGAATTTTCAACTTCTCCAGCATCATTTTGTTCTTTAAATTTGTACCCTACGGGCCTAGCAATAACAAGCCATTATTCTAGCTCTTTCTAGCTTGTTTCTAGGCATTTGTCATGCATCACATTGCATTACCTATTTCTATTCACTTTCCTGTGCCTCTCATGAGCCTATAAACTTCTTGAGTTTAAAGACTACATTTTGTTAACCATTGTATACCCACTGCCTACTAGAATCCATCTCTTCTGGGTGTCAATAAGTATGAAAACAAAGTAGCTATTTTTACCAGTATCCTGTGTGTTTTATTAGAAAATACCAGTCTTCTTGAGTTTGATCATCTGGGAAAAAGTAGTTTCCAGTCTTAAAATGTCGAGCCCAGACGCTAAAACTTTATGATCCCTCTAAAGCAGAAGAACTTGGTGGAAATGTTTCTACTTGGCTATCAACCTCTTCTTGGTCATTTCTCTCTCTCTTCCTCTCTCCGACATCAATACTTGTTAACAACCACAAAACTGACTGGGAAAAGATCTACAGCTCAACAGGACAACCTAAATGATGCTTTTCCCCTTTAACTGAAAAAGTGAAAACAAAGCGTTCAATTCTGTATGCTTTATAAACTCATCTATTTCTTACAGGCCATTGTGGTGACAGCTACAGAAAAGGCTGGCCATGAACAACACCTCCTGTTGCTTGGGAAAGACACATCTGTATATGTCTGTGCTCAGAAACAGACAAGAGTTTAAGATGAGTACATTTTTCAAAAGTGTGGTGCAACAAAACAGATTGAGTACCTGTAAACAAGCTTAGCACATGCTTATGTTTGTTTTAAAGAGTGGGAAAAGGCCAAATGCTTCATTAATTGGAAGACTGGAAGATGCATGGAAGAGATTTATGAAGGAAAATCAAAACTTAAACTCAACGGTAAGAAACAAGTTAATAATAATAACAATAAAATATGTTGACTTGGGCTAGAACTGATGGACTTTTGTAGCAGTAAGATGGTTTGGAGGTCACTGGCTTCCATGCTCCTGTTTTTGTAGATATGGACATGGAAACCCAGAAAGGTAAAGTGAGTTATCTGAGGTTGAATGGTTTAGAACCCAGGTGGCCACCCAAATCAATCTTGATTTAGTAGCATTTCTCATTTAATAGCCTCATTGTACATGAAGAGTAGTTAACTCTTTCAAGGTCACCTGTTGGGACAGTCCAGATCTGGGAACTCAACCCCATTCTTGACAGTCTCTGAACGATTTTCTTTCCATATTATTCTTCCTCCTGTGGATCTAAGTACTGAAGATGTTCTGAATCATGGAATAAGCATGATCAAGTTTTCACGATCAATTCCAGAAAAGAAATGGAAAAACATGGACTTGGGAGTTAGACAATTTGGAACTGAATTCTTGTTCTGCCAAATACTGTGTATATAACCTGGGGAAACTTTATCCTCTCACATTATCAATTTCTTGTTTTGTACAATGATGATAATAATCCTTACCAGGAAGCCTAAAGCCTAAACTACATTGTGTAGCTTAAGAATCTGACAGAGTACTTAGCACACACTATCTCTCAAATAATGTGTGTACTCTAGCAATTCTTTTTAGCAAATAAGGGCAATGGAATTTGGGCTAATACAGTATTTTGAAATACGACTTTGGGCACTACTTTTACATTATCAAGTGGTAGGAAGTTGAAAACTTGAAAATGACTTAAATCTATGCTGCCAATAAACAATGCATTAAAAAATCCACAGGACACGCTTAAAAGTGAATCCGGCAAATGTGTTAGCCTGTGCAGAATGCTAGTGTGAAATCTCAGCAGGAGAGAAGGATCACAAGGAACATTAGTTCCTCAAGGAATGACAGAACTCTTTCCATTGGAAAAGTTCAAAATCACATGTACATTATATATAAATATGTATGTAAATACACACATATAATTTGTTTCATGTTTAAATGAGCAAAGTACATTTAAAACCGATTATTGCAGAACAAGTTAGAATATGAGTGATTTTGTATTTTCACATCAGGTGAGATGACCATGGGACAACTTAACATAATTTCTTTCTTTCCCAAAAGGTAGGTACCATGAATAGTTGGAAATCATGGAAGATCACAAGATAGTTCTTGCCCCACCTCTCAATGAACTGTGAATGCCACTTCCACTGTCTCATTCGCAGTTTGCTCACTTGTGAAATGGCAATGGTAATATTCCTTCTGCTCTCCCCAATTCCAGCCTGATTTTAAGGGTTAAGTAAATACCTAAATGCAGATGTGAAACAGTAACTATGTGTTGATTCGTTCTTTTGTTCATGCTCTGGGTATAAGGATAGATAGGGCTGACATGGCCCCATCCTCACAGGACTTAGCAGCTAGAGAAGGATACAAGAAAAGGGGAGGGAGGGGCCATGTGAGGACCTGGGCAGGATGTGAGGGAGCCTAGAGGAGGGCATCAGGCACGCTTATTTGCTAGGAAGCTTCCCAGAACGAGTGACATCTAAGCTGATCTGCAAAGCTTGAACGGAGGAAACCAACTGGAAAGAAGTGTTTGGGACAGGGCAGGGGTGTTAGGGGTTTCAGGTGGAGGTAAGTTTTGTCACACACAGAAGAAAGACAAGACATTACTTGTCCAGGGAAGGGGGAAGAAATTTGGTTCAGTGGGATCATGGATTTCAAGGGGAGAAGTTATGAGAGGGAGGCAGGTTAGACTATAAATATGCTTGCAAGCTACCTTTATTTTAGACTTTGTGATCAGAGGGAGGCCTTTAAAGGATTTTATACAAAGTATTGCTATGATTGATCTCATGAATCATACGTCAATTCATTTGGCAACTCAACTGCCAAGAGTTCCCTGAGTCTGGATCAGCGTGCTTCTCAGAAACAAGAGCTTCTGCTCCTGTTCCCTGAGCCACCCCCTCCCAAAGCCCACACCTCACCTCTTGCTTCAGGTTGCCAGTTTTGTAAACAGCTCAAATCTCTGCATATCCTTGACCTTGGTCTGCCTTCAAGAGGAAACATTTGAGAGCTCTGTATTTAAGGTTGAAGATTCTATCCACAGGCTGAAAACTCGTCTCTTCAGCAAGAAGTTTCAGGATCATCTCCATGTTTTCTTTGACTTACAGCTGCTGTGCCACACTCTGATGGGTGCTGTATAAAACTTAGAATTGCAGGAGGTTAAAGAGATTTTAGAAATCGCAGGTTTACATGGCCAGCCCCTCTCCAGTGCTTCAAGGTAAAGGACCACACTATATCTATCTTTTAACCCCAGTTCTGTTTAATGCAGTGCCCGACCCAAGAGAAATACTCCATAAATGTGGAAACAAACAATGCATGAGGAAGCTGAGGCCCAGAGTGTGTGTGGCTTCCTGACTCCCATGTCTGTGTTTTCGTTTGGGAAGATATCTGGGCCATCCTTCGTGTTGGAGTATGAGAATACTTCCTTTCTGCTCCAGAAGTTCTAGTCCACATGCAGGAAGTACCACGAATCTAACTCTTTGGCTGCTCTCTGCCTCCTCGGACTCTCTCTTCTGCTGGTGAGGAGGAATGACCTAATTCCACTGTGGAGTTTGAAAGCTTAGAGTTTAGAAGAAGCAGGGCGCGTCCAGCCCCGCACAGTCCTTGTTCTTCCCTCCTCAGCAGCTGCCTTCAGAATGCCTGGTTATCTTCATTGAAGAAACCTAGCAGCTAGGGCTTGGTCCTCCCGGGGCAGCCCGTGGGTCTCCACCCCTCCCTCCCCTCTCCCTCTTGGGATGAGTCCCTGCAGGGAGCCTGCGTTCCTCAGTGCTCTTCCAGGTGGCAGAAGCTTCTGCCCTGCTCAAGGAGAAGCTGTTCTGGCCCAGAATGACCTGTGACTGCTGGGTGAGTCTAGCTAATTCTGGGATTCAGATATAAGCTGCCTTCCCCAAGATCTTTACTTGTAATAAAGGCAACATCTTCTTCTCCCACCTGCCTTAAGTCTTGCTTATCTCTCCATTGGTTCAGAGCTCAAGTTAGATAAGTGGATGCTATTTTTGAGTCCCCAACACTGAAGAGCAGACGTTCCCTGGCTCCTAAGGGGCTCTCTTCAATGGGAAGAATTGCGAGTGCCTCACTGCCAGCCCCGGCTTGCATGAGGACCCATTCACACGACTTCTCCCTGCTGGTCAGAGGCAGCAGCACATAGAGATTTGCAAGAGCCACAAACTAGCCAATAACTAAGATCACCATGCCCTGAGAATCCCCGGAATGTGAAAACGAAAGCCCTGCAAACATAGACAGGGCCGGCTCTCCCACTGCTGGCTCTGGAATTTGCAAGATGCAATCAAGGAGGGGCTCAGCTGCATTGGGACAGATGTTTCACATGTCATGCGGAGAAGCTCTCTGGCTGGGCTGTTTGCTCCGAGCTTCATCTGTCCGACTGCAGGACCTGCTGACCGGGAGGGTTTGCAAGCCAGTGTGACCACCTGGGATTTGCTGCCTTACACGTGACAAGTTGGAACAAGCTGTCTCCATCTCAGTCCATCCTCCTCTGCGAGGGGTGTGGGTCTGCGCTCGGGATGCTGTTTTTGTGCCAGTGGCCAAAATTTGAATCATGTGAAATGCTCCAATTATTTTTTCCCAGATCTTAGAGTGTTAAAGTTAATGAACAGCATTCCTTTTGACAATGATAAGGTGACATTAAAAATGATAACATAAAATAGTGATTTTAGCTACACAAGTTCAGTCATTAAAGAAGGAATTGCAGACAGGCCATTATGTGCACTAAGATAGTTCAGACAGCATCTGACTTTTGAATCCTTCGCATTCTTTAAAGTAATACTTTGTATTACTTCTGAAAAAAGAAAAACCCTTAATAATACAAAATGTGAAAAATAAATAAAAGTGCACACAGGAAAATAAAAATCAGCCCTAATCCTACCGTCAGAGTCAACTACTTTTAATCAGAGTGTATTTGATTTTGTAACCTGCCTTTTTACCACCCCCAAATAGATTGCAAACATATTGTCATGTCTTTGAATAGTTGTACAGCACTATTTTCAGTGGCTGAATAGTTACATTATGTGGCTGGAAAGTATTTATCCCGTTGGAGTTTTATTTTCTCTTACTTCATTACTCTGGAGGCTGCATTGCTCTAAATAAATAACTCCTGTGGTAAGATACCATCTAAAAGCAAGAATTAAGCCTAATTCCACAACCAAGAGATAATTGCTTTTAACATGTAGTATCTACTGCTTTGCTCTCTGCAGTTTTTTACCCAGAGATATAACAGAAATGTTTTGCACGTTATTAAATAATTGTAAAGCATTATTCTTATTGACTAAACAATATTCCACTGTAAAGATGTGTATTCTGTATCCACTACAGTTTCTTTTTTCTTTATTTTTTTCTCCTTAAAATATAAGTTGTAGGCCAACCAGGATTCTCTCCCTTGACAGGTGAGCTTGGGCGCGTGCCCAATGCTTCGGCCAGTGGGACTGGAGGAAGTATTGTTGTGTGATTTCCAAGTAGAAACTCATAGAGTCACTGGGAGTTTCCTCCAGTTCCATCAGTTCTCTTGTACTCCTGCCCTCCACCTTGAGAATGTCACGTTCAAGAGATAACTTTCTCCTTTTAAGTCCTGGAATGAGAAGACATATCAGGCCTTCCTGACTACCTCATAGCTTAGAGCAGAACCCTAGCACCTAATATGAGTGAGAAGTAAATGTTAGTTGTTGTAAGTCCTGAAATGTTGAGGTTGTTTCTTACATAACATCATCACAGCAGACACTGGAAAATACAAGGGCCATCAAGGACAGATGTTTGGAAGGGGGAGTTGGGATAGATTCTCAAGGACTTTGATCGTCTGAGGAACTATTTTTTATTGTTTATGATTAAAGAATCACTGAATTTTTTTATGACGGTAAAATATACAAAATGTAAAATTTGCTATTTTAACCATTTTTAAGTGTTCAGTGGCATTAAGTATGTTTACGTTGCTGTGTAACCATCAACACTATCCATCTGAACATTTCGTCATCACAAACTGAACTGTATCCATCAAAGAATCACTGAGTATTCTTATTTTTAAAGAAGAAAGAGATACTCATATATTTTGAGTGGCCAGCACCTTATATGTGTGCCAAGGTAAATGATTAAAATATTTTCATTGATGATCTTTCTTCCTACACTTCCACTGACCTCCAATTCAAATTGTAGACAAGCCATCAGCAACTCCTTGCCCCAGGCAGCTTTTTCCCCTATAAAAACAGAAATGCCCAGAAATTAATGTCACTTTTTGTTCTCTGTAAAGGTCTAAGCTCACTGAAAACGGTCTCTGTGGGTGAGAAGGGGAAGAAGGGTGGAGCTTCAGGCGAGAGGAGGGGAAGTCGGAAGAGAAAGAAGGAAGAGTAGGGATTGTGTGAGCCTGGAAAGGAGATAGCACCCTGGAGGTGGGGATCTCTGTGTCCCTCCATTAGGTCAGCCCTGTCTGCAGCAGACCCCATCAGACGAGAGTGAACATGTCTATCAGCTAAACATTGGCAGGAACCTGGATTTCCAGCAAAGCCATCAGACTCCCAGGAGCCATAGTGAGTGGAGACAATGAGATGTCATAGTCACCAGGAGAGCCTGAAGGTCAGAAGCCATGGCTCCTTTTTCTAAGTGCCAATTATACCTCCAGACTTCTAGAACACACCTGGCAGATGGTGAGGCCCAATAGTGACAGAGATTAAATTTCCCACCAAGCTAGAGTGAGGAGTGGTATTTAATTTGATGTAAAGAAAGCAGAGTCTGTATGTCTGAGTTTGTGGACAAAGTTTTTACCCCTTCCATATACATTGTGTCATTCTGCCTGTGGTTTTAGGAACCTGAATTTTCACCAAAGAAGAAAGTAAAACTGAGGGAGTTTAGGCAATTAGGCAAAGGCATTCCTCTCTTGCATGAGGGTCAGAATTAGAACCCAACCCAACTGGTCGATGCCCAAATCTCTACTTTCCAGAATCTAACCAGAATTCTTCAGCACCCAAATGTCCATTGTAAGAATGTTACCTGAAAGGATGTGAAGGAGAAGCAGATGATAAGCAACAAGCAGAAGCACCGTCTCCTGCTGTGTCTTCTCCAATATCATTTGCCCGGGGGCCAAAAGATGAATTATTCTTTGTTTTAGAATCTGTCTTCAATCTGCACTGGCTAGTGATCTGTACAAATAAAACACATTGAGGGGCTGCCCAGTGGCGTAGTGGTTAAGTTGGCACACTCTGCTTCACTGGCCCAGGATTCGCAGGTTCGGATCCTGTGCATGGGCTTATGCACTGCTCATCAAGCCGTGCTGTCGCAGCACCCCAGTTATAAAATGGAGGAAGACGGGCACAGATGTTAGGTCAGGGCCAGTCTTCCCCCAATAAATAAATAAATAAATAAACACATTGTCTGAAAATAATTGAGGGAAGGCATATTAAAAAAACAAGATAGTAACAACCAAAACCCTAAGTTAAGTGGCAGAGAGGAAAAAAAAGAGAAAAAAGTAAACAGATTATTTAAATAGTTGAAAACTCATAGAATTGCGAAAGAACTTCAAGAGCTGAATCTTCAGGTGAAAAGATAAGTATCTGGCAAATTTAACCAAGAAAGTAAAAGAAAAAAAATCATGCACAAATTAGAGATTCGAAGAGTAATGCAGAAACACACGATTTAATCTTATAAGAAAATAATATTACTCAGGTCTCCTAAAATCATAGCAGTGAACTTAGTACATTGTATTGTAATTGCCAGTGTGTTTGCTCATCTTCTCTGATACTGTCTTTGAAGGTAGAAACTCTGTAGTCAGCCCCTGTCATTGTACCTACGGTAACACACAAAACAAAATGGAAACGACACATTGTTCCAGCACACAGGGGGCATTCAATAAATGTTTAGGAATGAAATTTTCACAATATACATATCACTGAAAGTGACTGAAGTAAATGGAAACATGAATAGAACAATAACAAAGGAAGGAATTTAAAACAGTTATTAGAAATTATTTCTATCTTATGCTCTGTGAGTTATTTAAGACTTACAAGGAGGAACTAATATGTGAATTATTTTAGGAGATAAACAAACGTGAACTCAATTCATCTTATGAAACGAACATAATTTAGAATTAAATTATATTTTAAAAAATACATTTCAAATTCACGCCAAATGAAAAACACTTTGCGAAGCTGAAAAGTGAGGGGTTTGACAGTATAAAAGTCTAGGTTTTCAATGCAGCCTCTGCTTGCTCACCTCGTCTCGTGTGATTTCCTGAGCTTCTCTTCAGGGTCAGATTCTTCACTTGGAATTCAGCAATTACAATGACGTTTTTTTTTCCCTCGGGTGATTTACCTAAGTAGAAAATCCAGTCAATTACAAATGATAGTTTGTCCTTATTTCAAACAAGCATAATTTGATTGCTCCATGTTTTTTCCCATTAACCAAAAATCAGAGGACGTGCTCACATGTTCTGTCAGTGTGAGGTGCTGTGGATCATGAACTCTCAGCTCTCTGCTTTTAAGCAGCACACAGCCTGGTGGGGTGGGCATTTGCCACTCTGCAGCCACTCGCTTCATTAGTCAGCTAGGGGACCTCCAGCTTCTTCATCTATAAGGTAAAAGGGAAAAGTAAAACCAATTTATTTACGCCATTCAATTACAAAATAATACCGAAAATATAAGGAGAATTTAGACCTTCAAAGCGATACTTTGTTTCCACCTTACACAGGAAACAATGTTTTTATATTCAAGGTTATAGATATATTCAGCGAGAGAAATTGGCTTAGAATGTACGTCTCATGAATTCAATGTTTTGCACTGTATTAGTCAGCTCGGGCTGTGATAACGAAATACCACAGACTGGGGGGTTTCAACAACAGAAATTTATTTTCTCACAGTTCCGGAGGCAGAAAAGTCCAAGATCAAGGTCCTGGCCAATTTGGTTCTCCAGTGAGGCTCTTCTTCCTTGTTCATAGACAGCTGTCTTCTCACTGTGACCTCACATGACCATGGCAGAGAAAGAGAGGTAAGCTCGCTAGTGTATCTTCTTATAAAGGCACTAATCCCATCACGAGGGTCCCACCTGCACAACCTCGCCTGAACCTAATCACCTCACAAAGGCCCCACCTCCAAATACCATCACACTGGGGGGTTATGGCTTCAAACTATGAGTTTGGGGCGGATACAATTCAACCCATGGCACATGCTTACCACAAGAACAGTAGTTTTTCCTAAACATTTTGAATGTCCTGGTTCCGTTTAAAAATCTAATGAAATCCATGGATCTGTTTCCCATTAGTGGGGAGGGATATACGTATAATTCATGCCCATACACATACGTACGTATAGGTGGACATGACATTTGCATGCAACTCTAGGGAACCCCTGCCATGTTTGAAGCGTATCCGTGGCACTCCACCAATCCAAGACCCCCAAGATATGAACTCTTGCCCCAGCTATTGGAGGTCTAACCAAATCTAAAAATAATTCCAAAAAATTAGAAGTAATTATTTAGTGTCGGAAGAACTTAGAAAAGATGGTTGTAGATATTTCCCTTACGAAATCTTCCAAGTATGACTTCT